>NC_135781.1:3568034-3574067 GCF_028453695.1 Augochlora pura
CTATTTTGAATTGCGTAATAGCGTTATATCACAATTATTATTATTATTGTTTATTTAGTTATTTATTTAAGTCTTTTAGCGTCGTTCAAAAGAGCAACGTGTCACTAAACGGAAAATATTAAAACTTTGTTCTATGCTAAAATACTGAATGTAATGCAGGAAGGTCTATCATTACATACGCGTTAGGTAACAGTAAGTATAATTTACATGGTGGCGTAGTTGAGTCAGTGATTTAATTGAGTCAATGTATTAATTAATGACATTTGGGTCAACTATCAGAGCGATGATAGGAGCGGGCGAATTATATTATTCCGATGGAATAAAATAAAATACGATGCAATAACTATAAAGTAAAATGAAAGGTTATACGCGAAGATTCTATCACGAACTAAACCGATCAAACGCTTTGTTAGCAGACACTGGAAGACTTCAATATATAAATGAATAATTCAATCGACCAGGTTAATAAATAAAGCATAAAATAATAAATATATAAAATGTGACAAAATAATCAAGCATAAAATAATAAAAGTTAAGTCTTTATATTTCATCTGTATGACGAATATTATTATTACTCCAACTCACTGTAAAAAAGCGACTTATCTCATCGATAATAAATAAATAGAAACAAATAGACTCGACAATAAATTAAAAAAAAAAACCTGAGTAAAAGACAGAGTATGCGAACATATAAGAAATATTGCATCTCAACGCTTGTAGTTATCTGCTGTTGAAATTTAAAAAGAATTAAATATTGCAAATGTGTATAAAAAAAATATTATATTAATCATAGAATACGACGAATTTGAAACTGTATAAAACAACGTAGAATTACGTTTCCGCGTTCGGCGAACGAGTTCGTAATAACGTTAAAGACCGCGCAAATTCGTTCGGCGAAACACGGCCCGATAATTTGGGAAAGAAGCTCGCGGCGCGAGATTGGACGAGACATTTGACGATCGGTGGATTAAGGGAACCCGTTCCCGGAAGTGGTTCAAACACGGCGCGAAAGTTCGGCCCATCCACGGTCGCGCCGTAAACGCGCGCGTCGAAACAACGGGCGGCGGAGAAATAAGCCCGGCGTAAAAGTTCCGAGCGCGGCAATCTTTCGTCCAAGGACGGTGACCGCGCCGTAACAAGGTCTCGGCGGCCGTTCCGTCGAGCACACGGCGATAATTCAGCGAAAATTCGCGGCGAAAAAAAAAAAAAGGAGAAAGAGGCGTCTGGCGAAAAGTCTGCGGCTCCGCGCGCGCGCGCGCAGAGAAATTCTGCGGTCGAGGCGCGACAACAACGGGGCTCGGTTACTCCCGAGGGGTACAACAAACCCGACACGTATTCCCGATCGAATTAATGGCCGCGTAAACGACTCGATATTGGGTGCATTAATTCGGCGAACGAGCCATTAATATTCGAAACGACTTTCCGCGTGCCGACGAACAAGTTCACGAACGGGCGGCGGCGTCGGCGCCCGGCATCGAAACCTGTCGAAAATTACCTGTTGCTGGTCGACGAGCGAAGATATTTCCCCCGGCTCCATTTCCCCTGCAAAAGAAAAGAACGGCGGATCAGCTGATGACGTCGTATCGTTGACAAACGATGCCGCAACAAATGAGAATCGCGCGCGCGTGTCCGACAGACGGCGGGGTTCGCTTCCCGCGCGCCTATCGCGTCGATACACCTAAATATTCCACGCGCCGATATAAACGTTGATCGGCGAAAAATGTTTGATCGATCGATCCCGGCCAACCCCGCGCGCGCCGAACAATGAACTTGGCCGGTTTTTCTTTTTTTTATATATATATTCCGCCCGTTGGAAAAAGTTGCGTAATGGATGCCCGAGGTTTTCATACGAACGGGGTCAACGGATGCGCGACCGGAGAGAAATGATAAAGCAACAATCGCGGAACAATAAACCGCGCGCGCGCGCGCGCGTCTTTTTATTTCTTTTTTTTTTTCCTACGGCGAGGATCCACGCCGTCGCCGCTCTGCGAATATTGCGGCCGATCAAATATTTAGCCGCGAAAACGTACATATTAATGAACGTGTCTATATTAATTGCAGACTCTTCCGCGAGGCTCTCTTTCCATCCCTTCCCCCTCCCCCATGCCCCCTTACTGCTTCTGCCGCGAACGTAGAAAAGATTGATGCGCGGCGACCGGAGCCCAGCGACCGTGATATCTGCCCGAACAACCAATCGGAGTAGACCGGTGCTTTTTCTACGCGGTAGAAATGTTTTAATTGGTCCGCGGATGTTATTATGACACGAATCAGCGCGTAGAATACACGCCGCTCCCGTTCGGAACTTTATAAGAACGGAGGAGAGATAATGAATTTTCTACCGAGCCCCGCGCGACGGCGGCGGTAGCGGCGGCGGCGTCCGAGAATTTTTATGCCGGCATGAAGATCCGCGATCTAATTGGAATCATTGTTCATTAACCGTTCGGACGATGGGCTCGAGAGTCTTGCCGGATAATCGTCGAACGCTGAACCTACCGCGATCGAATGATCGGTTTCACGATACCTATTTCACGATTATTGAAATTATTATTAAATTAAAATTAAAGATTAAATTAGAATTAAAATTAAAAAATTGTCATTAAAGCTTGCCGAAGAATTCGGATCAACGATGACAATTTCGGTTGTCACTGTATAAACAATATCCGGTCGGATAAAACTGTATATGAAACGGATTGTGTCCGAATAGGTATTTGTTCATACGGCGATCTATTCGCATAAATATATTCGTAAAGAATTAGGTGAAAACGGGATCGGTAATTAAACTTGTTCTATATATTCGAGTCAATGGTTCGAGTTAATAGCTAGTTGTAAGAATAAGATTGCTCTAAAAATAGTTGGGTTTAGAGAAAGGATATTGGAAGATAAAGGAAGGGAGGGAGAGACTAGAGACAAAAAGAGAAGTGTGAGGATTAGGACAAAGGGCCCAAAGTCATTGTAAGGGTTCGTTAATAAAGCGACCAGGGTTTACCCACCGGGTGCATTAAATTTCCTTCAATGCTCTCAGCTTGTCCCTCAGCGTGTCCCTCGAATTATGCTTTATTGTCTACACGCCGAAGGGGCAATTTATTGCGATCTACAGGTAAAGGAAAACTGCGCGATGGGGGTGGAAGAAATTGCCGCGGCGTATTTCGGGCAGTATTGCGACGGCAACATGAGGTGTACGTAGTTCATTTCCGCGAAGTCGTCTTCTAAAAGTTCTTCTAAAACGTTGATAATTTTAGCTTTTAATTAGTTCTGTTCAATTTCTATTTAATAAATGTACAGTCTTTTTAAATATAAAATTAGAACACAGATCTCTCCACAATTGTGAAGTCGCGCCGAGTGCTTCGAACGTGATGTTATAGTGCAGTGAAATAAGTTGAAATTATTATTAATAATCAGTGAATGCTGGAAGTGTAAACGACGGCACTGTCAACGCGGTGGAAAGCCAAGGCTGCTTATGATAAGCCGGCATGAATTGAGGTTAGGAGTTCGACGGAAACGGGGGACGAGTTGAAAACATTTTTGTCGCGGCTCTGACGAAACACGTGGAGAACGAAGAGGACGAAGGGGGGGAAAGGAAGGAAAACACCGAGGACGAAGAGGACGCGAGGGAGAAAAAGACCGAGGACGAGACAACGATAAAAAAAAAACATCAAACATATTGATTGTGGCGCAGCATTTTCGAAGTCCGCTTTGAAGTTAGCTTCGGGGATTATACAGAAATCGAATATTTATACTTTGACTTCTGGCCGGCGTACTTCAAAGATTTCAAGAAACTAGAGCTAAAGCATGTTACTGAAACAAATTAAAATGCAAGAGTATTGGTATGTTATAAAGGTTACATATTTCCTCGACCTTCCTGGGTTTTGCGAATCATAAGCAATATTAAAATGTTCGATGGTAGAAGACGCGCGTTGTAAAGCTTGCCACGAAAGCAAAAATAAACTAGCTAACTAACTATAGTTGTAATATATTATATATTATGTTACACTATACTTGGTAAATTATATATAGTATATTTATACTGTAATTGATATAATATAATACAGTACAACTATAGCTGGTTACGCAGATTACTTTTGCCAACGTGGAAATATATAACACACATAATATATAAATTTGCAATACCGAACAAAATAAATTGTAAATCTATTACACAGAGCGCGATTACTAAGTTCGGTACACTTTCTCTGCATTCATTATCGTTGTCTTTCCAGACCATTAATACAGTTATGAAAACTATCAAAAGCAAGCCAACGTTAAATTATAGTAAAATGTGCAACGTCGTGCGGGTATCGTTTACATAAAAAGAAATGGACAAGTGACGTAATAACAGCTAATGATAATGATAATTTAACGTGGGTCGAATGCGACTCGGCACCGTCTTCCACCGACAGCTTTCCGACTGTTAAAGAAGGAATTTTTTGGGGTTAGGTCACGAATCATCGCAGCCACGGCGAACGCGTTCGCTACCAGCGTCACACGTACCTAACATTTATTATATCTCTCACATATTCGTCGCACATATGTTTATCGAACGTTCTTCTAAAACACGATAAAAATGTGATCAAAGAGAGGCGGCAAAATTCTCCGAATATCCGGGCGGCGCGTTACAATTTTAAATAATTACATTCACAAAATTCATACGATACCGTTTCGCGTCGAATACAAAATGGTGGTCGTCGCAAGTTGTAACGACGCTGCTATCGAACGTGTGAAAGATTCGTCAAGGCGGCCCGTGAACGTACTAATTCGTGTTTGTCTGTTTCCAGGTCGTACCCGTCCCCGGTGCAAAACGGAGGGCCGAACGGAACGACGATGAGTTGCGCAGGTTCCCAAGGTAAGCCTCTCTCGATCAGGAAACAAGAGACACGCCGCTAATCGACTCGCAGCGATTCAATAGGGGGGGGGGGGGGGGGGGGGTGTCGGGGGGGGGTTCGGCAGAGGCGGGGGGGGGGCCGGAGGCGGGGGGGGAAGGGGGGGGGGGGGGGGGAGGGGGGGGGGGGGGGGGAGGAGGAGGAGGGGTGGTGGTTGAAACCGGAGCAAAACCAGGGCCGCCGTGGGGCACGCGAGCACAAGTTTTATATTTCTCCGCGCGGGCCTCCGCGGAATGGAATTTCGCAATAAAGGGAGTCCTACGCTGATTAATTAGCTCGGCTGCAAAAAAAAAATTGGCGGGAATTTCGTTCCGCCTATTGAATTAGCGTTGCATTAAATTTATTGGCAGAATTCTCATTGAAAGATCGGGGTCCGCGCGCGCTCTCGCATCGAGGCCGGCCGGCCGGCCGCCGCTCTCCGTTCGCCGCGATCGCGTCTGCCCTGTCCACCTGACTCTGTCCTGGCTGAATAATTTTCCAACTATCAAACGTCGAGGACGTATGAAAATACCGGCCGCGATATTTCAGAGGAAACTTTCGGGGGAAAAAAGCACCACCCCCCACCACACCGCCCACCCCCCGGCAATTCAATATCGCGCGATTACGCGGACAAAGGTATAACGAATCAAATATCATTTTAATTTTGTATATTGTACCTTGCAAATGCGAGCACACGCGTTCCGCGCTGTCCCGCCCCTCTCTCTCTCCTCTCTCTTTCTACCTCCTCTCTCTCTCTCTCTCTGTCTCACTATCTGTTTCTCTCCTCTCCTCTGGTCCCCGCCCTCCTCCACCTCCTCCACACAACAACCGGACGCTCGTGACTTATGCGTTTGGCATCGCGGAAAAACCTGCTCGCTTATCCGGCCGCGTTCATTTTCAGATTCAAACCCCGCTGTCCGCTGTTTTTCGATGGAATTTCACGCAAAAGGATTCGCCGGCAAGATAAACGGAAATTCGACGAACGATCCGATTAAATTTAACGTCCTGCCAGCGATTCCGCCGGATCGCCTCGAGCCGGGCGCGCGCGCGCGCACCACGTTTCCCTGCGTTAATCGCGATATTTATGGCGTTCGAGGCGGCCTGTCGCGCGGTTCGCGACCAACTTTAATTTCGCCAAAGACACGCCGGCAAAAGGAGTGCTCGATACGTACGTCTC
>NC_135781.1:3574167-3579963 GCF_028453695.1 Augochlora pura
AGATTTCTATATTTAATTAATCGAGATTTTTATGTTCGGTTAATCGAGATTTTTATGTTCGGTTAATCGTGGTTTCTATGTTCGATTAATCGATGCTTTTCTGTTCGGTGAATCGAGATCTCTGTGTTCAATTAATCGATGCCTCTGTGTTCGGTTATTCAATCTTCCGTGTTCGGTTAATCGAAGCTGTTCTCACCGTTCATACAGTTCGGTTAACAAAAATGTTTTCTCACAGTCGTCGCCTCACCTCTTATCTTGTGTTCCGTACGAGTTTATACGTACTCTCTACGTGTCTCGCATTAATATTTGACCATCTTCTAAAACCGAGCACATAATATATTAAACGCGCGAAGTGTCGAAAACCGACGCGAAGAATCGCCAATCAAAGTGATTCAATTAACGAAGTCGAGACAGGAAAAATTGACCATAGGGGACGGCATTTCAACTCTTTTATTCCTTCGCACTCGAGCGACAATTCCTTCGCGTCATTAAAAATTGGTACGCCATTTTACAAAAATATTTCTGATGACATCGGGTTCATCTATATTTAAAAGAACGTTAATATTGCAAGTATTATATAAATCGCCATAAATCCTGTGAAATAAAGATCGTAAAACATGTTTCGAATTAACGTCGTGTCCCATGTGACACTATACATTAGACCCGAATATTTGACGTCCGATAAGGATTAAAATAGCCTTCGAGTGCAAAGGTTCATATTTCGAATATTCCTGGGTAAAAATCGAATAGGTCGCAAATAAAGTTGAACGTTGAGGAGCAGCCAAAAATTAGTGTCAGCCATATTTTTGACTGATCGCTGAACGCTTTGCGTGCCGGCTGTAAGTGAATCGCGCGTTATGTGACATGAAAATTCTGTCAGAAGTATTGCGATAGAAAAATGCCGACACAAAAACGGTTCTGCGAGCTAACGAAATTGTCCACGTCGAATGCAAAACAATGATAAACTCCTGGGACGATACATGTCTCGTATTCCGCGTGTGAAGCACGAGTCGAACAGCGACAAACTATCGCGCAATTACAATACAAGATCACGAAACGGTGTGCACCGATATTTTTACCGCGAGGAAAAGACCGGCTGTTGGAAGTTCCGGCTGCGGTCGGAATCAATCTTGTAGCCGTGGCCGATCGACGGCGGTAATCGGCGATATCACGTGGGACAAATATCGCCGGCTAAATCCCGTGGAATTATTTGTCGGTTAAGACCGATGATCGTTACGGTCGGATCCGGTGATTCCCGATCCGGAATAACGAGCAATAAATTGCGCGATAAAAGAAGTGCGATCGCTCGCGAGCGCGAGACCGACGCGCGAGATCGGCTCGGTGCCGATCGGAGCCACACTTTCGTAACGCGCGGTGCGCGCGGTCGATTTGCATTTGGTCGCGCTTATGCAACGCGCCGTTTCCCGCGGGCCGATAATGACATAAGAAACCGACGCGTGCAGGATCTGGATCCGCAGGATCGACGGTGAAACAGATATCCGTCGAGGCCGCGGCGACGGCGACGGCGACGACGAGATCGAGACGGGACGCGAATGTCCGGGACGGTTCTCGAAAATTCGATGACGTCGCTTTAGAACGCCGACGTACGGCGTCGTTCGTCGCGGTTGAACCTCAAGGTGAACCGGTACGCGCGTTGCTGGTAATCGGCCGAGGGTAAAAATACACACTTTTAAGCAGCGCCGCGCGGCCGCGCCGCGTTTCCTCGCGCGTTCGTCGCACGGAAGGATTTCGTCGCTCGATTCCGCGACGTATCCGTGACTCTTAGCGGATAACGAGAAATCGATGAGGTCTCCGTGACGATCCCCACGGCGTACCGTCGACACGTCTCGGATTTATCGTCAACGCCTCCGAGATCGAGTGCCGACCTTTCGCTCCGTTGCCACGCGAGCAGCTTTTACTTTTGTTCCCTCTTCGCCTCCGCAGATCTTTCTCCGTTTCACCGGCTACGCGGTTCACGCTTCCTTCGGTCTCTCGACGCGAATGCTCGGATACGCCGATCGTGTTCCGCGATTTTTTTTTAACGATTTTTAAACCGACGGAAGGTACTCGACGTCGGAACAATTTAATTTTGTAACGTCGGAATAGCGATGATCGCGCCCATTACAGCAATTAAGGGGACTTTGCTTATTACGGGGCATTTAAGACGCTAATCACACTTTTTTAAATAAATAAAAAAGATGACGATTCGTTTTATTCTGCATTAACTTGACGCTTTAAATTATTCTAAACGAGTCATCTTGCGACCAGACATTTCGGAAATATGGCGATCGCACAGCTGCGAATTGTCGCGATTGAACTATTTTTCTATAAAAAAAATTATTAAGGACTGTTGTTACTGTAACAGATCAAGAACAATTGCATTATTAAAGAAAAATATCCACCAACCTGTTCGTGAAGTACAGCTACGAATAATCGAAAATTTATTGAAAAATCGCGTCGATAAGATAGACCACTGTTAAACCAGAAGACGGCCATTTTGAAATTACTTTTCATCGTCAAACAATAGGTTTATCCTCAGTAAACAATCTTAAAAAGAAAACCACCCTAAACAACAACAGAAAACGACGTTCCATCATTAACGCCGTTGACTTTTTGTTTTTTCCTTTCTTTTTCCTTTTTTTTTTCTTATCAAACATGCAGCTCAATCTTTATCGGCTTATTAACACGTTCGCCGAGTTTCGAGTTTGATAAAAGAAAATTGTGTCGCTCGTATATCATCGACGCGTGACAGTCGAAGTATTAATATAGTTTCAGCGCGTTTCTACACGGGTTCTATCGTGATTCGAGCATTCGCCTTTTCGTGTCTTTCGTAAACACATTTCTAAAAATACCACTTCGGAAACATCATTATCTTCTCGATGCACGCGAATAAACTGCCTGGAATTTGAATCGTTTATCAGCTAGCCGGAGTAGTCGCGTTAATTAAGATTCAAAACGCCTCGCCGTAATAAGCGATTCGATTTAAACTTTAACAGCGTGTAGAGCAGGATGTTTTATAAGAAACGTGTATACGTGTATACGTACGTATTACCGAATATACGGATATAGATATTGTCAAATTACGGATATAGATATCACCAAATACACCGACATAGATATTGCGAAATCTTATTACCAGCTATATAGTTATTATTAGTAAATCTAATGGTCTTACACCAAGTAGAATAAATTCAATGCGAAGTAAAAGAGAAACGAGCACGTACAAAAAATATACGCTATAGTATAACATCTATAATTATAATCACCTAAATCACATAAATCACATTATAAGATCACATAAATATAATCTACTATTTAATTACAATAACAGATTATAAAATATAAATATATATACGTACATATAATTTTTTATTAATTATAAAATAATACACATTAATGTATAACAATATATATATATAAATGTATATTGAAATGGAACGTGAGGAGTCATCGGTTCTACTTGCGCCGTACTTCGCCGCGTTCGTTGCAGCATATTCGTTCGTTGCAGCCTTTCGATTTAATGAGAGAAACTGTTCGCGCTGTGCAGCCTCCGTTCGTTGCAGGATAACCGACTATGCGGCATACTCTACTCGAAAAAGTTTCACCCGTTGTTATTATATAGTAGAACTCTTTTTCGTAGCTGGCAGGAAAGTGGCTCCGCAATTAGCAACGACCACTGTTATCCGACCGAGAACGATAGCGTTCGCGAAAGGTGTTCCGCGGAAAGAGAAACATCAAGGTTGCTAACTTCGCCGATTTTTTTCCTCGCTGGCTCTGTTGCCTGTTGGGGCAAGCCTGCACCGGGGCGACGTAAGATTGACAGCCCAGTGACAGACATAATCGAGCACGGCGCCTGTCGGACTCGGACAGCGGATACATAGCTTTCTTTCTCCCACGCACTTTTCCCTCCCGGTTGGCTCGCTCGAAGGTCGCCCGTAGTACTATCGCGGCGAATATGTCTATTCTAATTCTCTTGAGAAACGCCGCGAGAAAGAGTCGAAGTGGATCCTCGTAATTGGTGTTCGCAGGGAAATAAGTTACGCGAGAGGTGGGGACAGGTGACGCATGCGTCGGGAGCGCCGTACGGCGACGTGGCGTGTCCATCGGGTGGACGTTATTAAAATTAAGAGTGCTGTACAGCGCGTTGAGATTGCAGTTTATTGTTATAAATAAAATGCATTAGACTTTGTAGAAAATAAAAATTGTCTGCATAGATTGCGAGGCGTAGACGCGAGGTTTCCAATTTCTTACTGCTTTGAATAATTTTAATATATTATATATAAATATTCAATCTATTTCATATAAATATTCTTACATTTTTCTTGCATCTCCACTGCTCTGTATTCCACTTATTTAAAGTGGAAATCCTGCTTGTGACTAGTCTATGGATTTTACGCATTTATAGTGAAAATGTACAAATTAAATACAGAGCACAGAAGATACAAAAAAAATGTAAGAAAATTGTCACGACATTATCGCTCCGTCAAAATTATTACAAGAAGGTATCATTCTTATCCGACTCGTGGTTATAGCAATAGACGAAGGAACGTTTCATGTCGCGCACAGATCCACAGATTAATCATAGCTGGCGGATGAAAAAAAAAGAGAGAAGCGGAAAACGAGCGATAAACGTCGACGTCGCGGAACGCGTCGCACCCCGTGACATAGCAGCAAGTTTTTCGTTCGGCGGTTACCAACGATCGGCCGTCGTCTCAATCGTTCGAGACCGGGAAATAATGGAGCATGATTGTCCCGTCGCGATGCAGTTTTTAGGATCGTATTTAATTACGTTCTTCCTTTATTGCCCGCACGTGAGTCACCGCGGTTTCGACGAGGTGGGGGGGGGGGGGGGGGGGGGAGGATAAAAAAAAACACACAACGAAGCCGTGAATCAGGCGTAATCGAAGCCGTCGAATTCCGCTGAGCGCAATTATTAGACGCTGCATTATCCGCGCGCCGTTGTTTAAACGTCGTCGTCGTCGTCGTCGTCGTCGTCGTCGTCGTCGTCGTCGTCGTTGTCGTCGTCGTCCACGTCGTCGAATCGTTCTCGTTTACAGCTTCTGCGAATCGGCCCGATAAATATTTATTACGCGCGCCGCCTCCGTAATCGCGGGCAGATCAGAGCGAAGGCGTCCGGCCGCGAAAACTCTCGAGAAACGGTCGGCGCGGACCGTCGCAGGGGTGGCTCTCTAGTTCCCCCCTCCCCCCTCCCCTCCCCCCACCCCGCGCTCGCGCGGTTCGCCGACGGTGAAACGATCGGCCGCGGCGGAGAGCGCGTTAACGCGCGCGCGCCTCCCCGAGATTTTCTTTTATTCGGGACTGATCAAGATCACGCGACTCATTACTCGGCCGACGGAAGAAACAAAGGTAAAGCTTCCATCGATTCTCAATAGCGGCCCGCTGAACATAATTGACACGATTGCTTCCACGGCGTGTTACCCGGGCCGCGCCGCCCGGCCATTGTTGCCCCGGCAATGTAACGAATCGGAAGGGTTTTATTTTCGAAGGGAATCGCGTGCCCGTCGCGATACGATTTGTCAATGAAACGAGCTCTAACAAAAGCCTCGCCGCTATTCCAAGGCCGAGCAAACCCAGCGATGATTTTTCTCCGACGTTAACAAGTGTTTTTTTCTCGCGGGGCGAACGTTCTCTGCAATTAGCCATATCCGCGCGGGCTGGTACAACTTCAGTGGTTCTTGTTCCCTTTTTTTCCTTTTTTTTGGCAAATTTCTGGAATTCCGACGAGTCTGCGGACATTGTTTTGAACTGGACGGGTATCCCGCCGATATGGTTTAC
>NC_135781.1:3580063-3587352 GCF_028453695.1 Augochlora pura
GCGGACGTTTCCGTGATCATTTATTTGCGATTCGTGATTATTTAGTTGTACATTTTCGGCCTGTAAAACGCAGCTTTATATTTTCCTTACAGGCTTGGAAAAAAGAATAAAGTTTCTTTAATTGTCTCCGAGCTCGTAAACAAAAATGTACAATATTTTAGCTTTTGAAAAACGGTGACTATAGAAAGCAACCACGAGGCTTGAATAATTGTATCTCCCTGTACCAAATTGTACATTTTTGGATAAAATGTTGGGGGACAATTGGGGAGAATCGACTGTAATTGACAATATTCTAGTCATTGTAAAGTGAACTATTCCCTCAAAAATTTACAAAAAGAAGAAATTCAAGTCATTTAGACCAGATTAGAAAATGTTATACTGTTTTCAAAACGGTGTGCGGACACATTCGCTCTCTATTTTAACCCCTTGACGTACCATTTTCTTCACAGTTACTGCGATTAGGTTATGTCCGGTTATGTCAGGTTATGGGAATTTTTCGATTGGTATAATTTCTTAAGGGACAGAACATTAATGTTTATTCCGTGCCTGAATATACTTAAATGCTTAAATTATTAAAAAATTATTAACAAGGGATTAGAATTTCATTCTAATTTTAAAGAACAGAACAACATCCGTACTTAATAATTTATGACGATCAATTTCCATCACGAGTCGGACTCGTCAAAGTATGGTAAGGGGTTAAATGTATATCTTATTAGCAGTACTATGCCTTGAGCACGTGTAATTTAAAACAGCGAAGAGTTTCGATGAAATTGAACATTCCTGGATATTATTCTCAGACCATTAAAATGATTAAAAGGAAAGGAACGACTTTCTATTTGGTTTCTACATTCCGCGATTGACACGAAAAAAATCTTACTTTGCAGGAAGATCCGCAGTTTAGTTATTAGTATAATAAGTGGCTTGTGACGGATATTCTGTCGTTAATCGTCCAATCACCGGAACATTTACCTTAACAGACAAAGAGAGAGAGAGAGAGAGAGAGAGAGAGAGAGAGAGAGAGAGAGAAGTAGAGGTGACGGGGTTATCTCGAAGAAAAGTCCGCGATGACGAAATTGGGAAACGCGGGTCATAAATGACGTGGCCGCGTTCAAGCGCGCGCGACCTGTATTTTCGATGCGAGCGGCAATCGCTATTACCCCGACAATTTTCAGGCCGTATACCAACGGGAATATACATTTTACGATTGCCGGTCTACGTGTTCATGATGGCACGTGCGCTACGTGCCGCTTCAAATTTTATTTTCCGAACGAACGGACACGTAGAAAAAAAAAAAGGCGGCAGGAATTCGTAATGAATTCCGTGGTGCGCCGCGCGGCGGCGGCGGCGGCTTCGCGGGGGATGAAACCGGAGGAGACGTCGTCGCCCGTGACCGACGTCGACGACGCGCAGCATCGCGCCGAAAAATCACTCGACCCGGGAGCGGTCCGAAGACAGCTTCGAAATCTTTAATTCGCCTGATCCACCCCCCGCGTGCGCGCTTCGGCTAATTCAGCGACCGACGCCGCCCTAAAAAGACACCGGGAGCGAAGTCGACCCAATTCACGATTCACCGTGAATCCGTGTCATCGATGACACGGCTGCTTCCGAGATGCGCGGGTAAATAATATCGTTGGTATTTGTACTTGCCAGGATGCGTCGCGAGATTCTGTAAAAATCGATGTATTTTCTGTGGGGATGAGGCGGAGCGGCGATATCTTTTTACGGCGAAGGTGTAACGTTGGAAAATTAGGAAAAGACGGAAAGAACGCGTGAACGTTTGGTAACGTTGACAATTTATATTCATCGTGGAATGTTCCAACGAAATCGTGATTTGATCTATAATAAGTACAGCTGCGTTCTTCTTACGCAATTGATGACAATTTTTATTCTATATAAAGGAGCACAGGGTAATTATTAAGCCACGCATTTTTATGCGAAATAAGAACTGCTCCCGTTAAGTATAAGAAATGTAAACCCAATAGCAAGTTCTCCGTTCATTTAATAATTCTAGTAGATTAAAAACAATACATTGTCATTTTTTAAATCTTTTAATCTGTCCGCAATTTAAAGCTACGATTGCTGTCGTAAACTCGTTAAATCAACTGTCTGCTAATGATCGATACTTCCATACCACCATTATCTATAGTCTTGTTCTATCTCCTGAAGTGAAAGGGGTTGTAAATCGACCTAAAAAATTAAAGCGCTACAATTTAAGTCCGATCTACAAAATTTGCAATTATGCATCGTATGTTTGCATTTTATATCAATTTTCAAAATACCTCTCTATAAAAATCGCTCACCCTTATATCATCGTCATGTGAACAGGTTGAAGACGCCCCAATTATCGCGAGCGAAGGTTATGAAACGCGAATGGGTTAACCGTGGCGACTGGCACGAACGGTATCACGGGGGACGTCGATTTTGGCGGAGGAGACTTTTCTACAGCGTACGAAATTGTATTCGCAGGTGACGATCAAGTGCGAGACCCCGGTGGACCAGTACTCGTTCGTCGACGAGGACATGTCGATGGGCGGGCTGAGGACGGCCAGCAGCCCTGCCGGCAATCCCGAGAACATGACGTGTCCTTCCGGGGCGCAATCCGCCCTTGCCGGACCCACGTCGACGCCGCCCGGCCAGCTCCCCGTGCCGCAGCATCTCCAGATGAACCTCGGCGTGATGAACGGCAACGTGAATCCCCAAATGGCGGCGCATCAGCCCAAGAAGCGCGGCCGCAAGAAAAAATCCGAGATGATCCTCACGCCGGAAGAGTAAGCGCCTTTGTCAAACCTTTGTTTTTTTTTTCTTAAAATTCCTTTCAATTTTCACTTTCCAAAATTGACCGCAATTCATTGGATTTTAAAGGAATTAAACGGATTGAGATGATCGTAGAATATTTTCTCGCCAGTAATTGGACGATATTGCCATCGATTTATACATTTAAAATCAAAATTTAAAATTCAAAATTTTTCATAATGTTCAATGTTCAATATTAAAGGTTTGGAATTGTTTAATTAGTTGTCCAAGCTATGGTTGAGGAGACTCGATGGTTATCTTTGTGTTTTTTAAGTAGTCTGCAGAAGTGGACACAAACAGTATGATAAGGTACTCAGGTATTCTCTGATAATAGAATTATTATAACAGGATAATAGAGAAGCTCAAGTTTATGGCACAGATAATTGAAAAAAATAGTTAGTAAAATATTTTCAATGTATTAACCCTTTACATTTGAAGCCTAAACGTATCGATCTCCCGGTATATTTAGCATCAACTGTGAATCTAAAATAATTCTTCTGACTTTTATTATCTCCATTTTACAGTACAAAATACATTTTATGCTTTTAAAATTGAGTCTTTTAGCAATTCTTTAAATCTAAACTTTGGCATACAGAAAATATCTTGGAACGAACAATTTCAGTGGCGCCTCGGTGTCGGCCACTCGAGTGCAAAGGGTTGAAATTAATCAGAAGAAACAATATACATTATTCTGGTCTAACTTTCAATTCCTACGATCTATACAGAAAATTTCTAAAAAATTAATATTTTCGAAAAGCTCGTACACAGATTTCCGAAAATCTATACAGCTTTTCAAAAATATTGATTTTTTAGAAATTTTCTCTTTCCAAATTCATTCTTTATGATTATATATAGAAATCATTTTTTATGATTATATATAGAAATCATTTTTTATGATTATATATAGAAATCATTTTTTATGATTTTCACGAAATTTCGATTTCACTGTCGACGTTGCGGCGGAATCTCGCGAAGAAATCTGCGCAAGCTCGTTGTCGCGGCAAAAAAATCGGCGGTCGAGAGGGCGGCGGTGTGGGGTGGTGTGCGTGCCAACCATGTCCTCGTTAAATTCGATAATCGCGTTAACGAACCGACCGGAATCGGTTGCATATTTACGGCCTAATTTCGGTGGGTACGCCGCGCGAGCGCGACGAGTGTTCGCGGTCGGCGGCTACAGTTCATTCTAAATAATAATATGCGGCGTGGTCGATCGCGTCCGCGGGTCGATGCGAGACTCGATTATAGCTCCGCCGTCCGGCGCATCTTTCGTTTCTGTCTAGGAACACCGCGGGGTAAACAACGCCTGCAAACGGCGACTGTAACGCCTCGATTTTTTCAAGATTCGTGTACAGTATCTCGCAAAAGTCGAACAGCGTTTAAAACGCGATTGATTTTTAATAACTTATTCGAATTGCTTGAATTTTGTTTTAAATGTATCAGGAATTTTTGTCATAAAATAGTCGAACTAACGAGTAGACTGATAAGATTTTAAAAAATCTTAAAATTACTCTTACCGCGAGAGAAAGTGTCAAAATATAAATCCTTGAAATTAAAAAAACAGAAAGAAAATAGATTTCTCACTAAAATCATAAAAGATCAAAATTTCTACCTTGTTCCCGTTCGTTGCAATTTACAAAGAATTTATTTTCCACAAAATTCCGCTGTCTAACGATTTCTAGAAATAAAAAAGGCAAGTGATCCAACGTTCAAAAAATTGCGTTTGCAAAAAGGTGTTCGAATACATTTTCTCAGCGGCTGTATATTACGAACGTGTCGGTCAGCTGTGTAGGTCTCCCGGGGCGCCTCTATAAAGAGAAGAGCAGAGTTGACACAATCTCGTGGCGTCGATGCCCGGCATCAAAAACCTGGTGTCAATGCCGGACCCTGTGCCGTGCAGGGTCAGAACACGAGCAGAGACCTGATCGGTGTCGGTCGCAGATTGCGGGAGCCGTCCATCGCGTTGCTATCCGTGGGTGAAATGCTGGAAGACTCGAGGCGCCCTTGGTGAGGGCGGGAGGAGGCCGGGAGGGCGAAAGCAGTGTGGGATTCGCACTCGGCGAAAACTCCCACGGTGGTCGAACCGACGGGCTGCGGGAGGGCACCGGGGAACTCTTACGAGCACGGCGGCGCCCTCCGTTCTGATAGCCCCCGCGTATTTTCATTATTGGCTGAAACGACCGCGCGTCGCGCCGGATCGCGTGACGGTGCCGAGAGAGCGCACGAAACTGGGAGAGAGCCCGGAGGCCGGGGGCGCGCGCTAGTCCAGGTGCCCGGCTATAGAAGAGTCCAGGTGTGATGGCCCCGTTGTCCCCGCGTCCGGCTAACCAACTTATCACCTCCGCGAGGCGCTTTTCTCGGCCGAGATCGAGCGAATCCGTACACGAACCGTTGAACACCCGCCGTCATTCGATCCGGCCGATACTGCGGAGCGTGGCCGACTGCTCGGCGAATGAGAAACTGTTGTCCGTCGCGACCGGAGCGCGGGCAAAGCGGGTAGTTTGTCGCGTCGGCGAGCCGGTTAACGACTGAAGGGCGCGCTCCGAAACGTCCGAGGACTCGTAAATCCGATTCGATCAGGGTGACCGCGTCTCCCTCTCCCTCTCTCTCTCTTTCGTATCTACATTCTACCGATAATGGAGAGCCGGCCAAGTTTCGCTAACTCTTCACTGTAATTTGATACAGGGCGGAGCTGGCCGAGGCGAAGAAGCGGGCGAAAACGTACAAAGAGAGGAAGAAACACGACAGATTCGACGGGATGCCGGAAGAGGAGGTCAGCAAGCGAGTTCTACCCGACCACCTGACCAACAACCTCGACATCATCATCGTAAGTCCATGCAATGCTCCACCTTTACGTTCGTTCCTCCGCGCGACGCTGCATGCGGATGGGAAAATCATGCTTAACGCCGAACCTACCGAGCAATGAAATCGACTGCGTGCAATGCCTCGCGATACCAACCAACCACGATTTATTTAGAACGGCGTAGTTACAACGGTCTTAATCGTGCAATTTACTCGATCGTTTCCCTGAAAGTGTATTTTATTTATACAAAGTTTCTTTTATTTATACAAAATTTATTTTATTTATACAAAATTTATTCGTCATATTGATTATTGAATAGCAAGCGAGTCAGTCGACCGTGGAAGGTTCAGTGTTAAGCGTAGAAGTTCGCATACTTGCGACACGAGATTTAAGTGCTTTTCGTAAAAAGATCAGAAGTATGAAAAATTTAAAATCATTCGAGTGTAGCAATTCAAAAATCATATGTTAAAAATCAGCGTTGCAAGAATGAGCATTGGCAAAGAAGCTCGCACACTTGTTTGCTCGTTTCTGGCATCGCCGCGAAAAGTTTCGTTAACCCTCGCACAGCGGAACCTCTTGACAAAAATATAACTTAAATATACTGTAGGATCGTTTATAATGTTACATTGTAGCATGATATAATTTTTGCCGTCTTCTTTAATATACTTTTCAATCTACGACTTCCTGCGACCGTATTAGACCGAATAAAGTTCAGATTTCTGGTCATCGATATTTAAGCGTTTATATAAATGTAGTCTCGGGGTAAATATAAATTGTCACTTTCTCAGTTAACGATTACAATAATCGAGAAATTTGTGATAAGAGAAAATTCTATGGGAAGCTCCGTCCGTCGGGAAAGGACCCGCGACTCGACGACCGCGACGTAGGGTCGATCGCGGTCGTCGTCCTGTTCCCAGTAGCCGACTTCCGTCGAGCCGTAAATTTTCCGCGCGAGAGACAGAGAGAGAGAGAGAGAGAGCGAGAGAGAGAGGGGGAGAGAGAGGATCCTCTCTCGCAACGGCCGCGATTTCCGTCGCGTCGTTTTTCGCGAGCGAGGCGGGGAACGATTAATCCGATTAGCCGTTGGCATAACGGGCGTCTAGTTAGCAGGAAAATCCATCTCGAAGGCAGCGAGACGGTAGGGAGAACGTAACTACGACAAATGGCCGTTTGTAGCGCGTTCGTCAGGTGTCGTAATCGCTTTAATGGTCCATACCCAATTCGGTTATCACGCTTGACGTTGGTAACGAGCGCGAACTCGTGCGCGCTCACGTACCCGCCGGTCGTGCCGTTTCATCGAACACCCCATCGATGCGGATTGTTATATTCCCGTCGATTCGTTACGGTTTCCCGCGGGCTCGCGATTTTTCTTCTCGCGCCGCTCCCCCGCCCCTCCCGCCGCCGCTCTAACCGCCGACCGTTTCCGCGCGGGTTCCGTATCGCCCCGCCGCGCCGCACCGATTTTTTCCGTGGAAAAACGCGGCGGGACATTCGAGACGAGGCGACGCGACGCGACGCGCGGAATGCTTTCGCGGGAAACCTACCCGCGGTCGGGGTAACAAAAAAAAACAACAAGCAGATACCGCCCGTTTAATCGGGGACGAAACTCGAGATTTAAGGAAATCCGACGAACCGTTCGGGTCCGAGGGACGCTCGGCGCGAAATTTATGGAGCGCTAAAAACAGCTGGTTTA
>NC_135781.1:3587452-3592033 GCF_028453695.1 Augochlora pura
ATCGCATAAAAATCCCGCGACAGAGATACGCGTACTTAAAATAAGCGTCTATCGTTCTAGAATTTGTTCGACGTTCCGTAACAATTAGGCGCGAAAGAGTTATTTCGAACGAGCGCGGGGGGGAGTCCGCGCTTAGAATATCTTCGAGCCGTATTCCACTCGTTGGTTAGGCCAGATAAGCTCCGGGAACCAGAAGAGATGGGACTTGCCAGATATTCTCCCCGAACTTCGTAAATATTCTTAGCACGATGCTCCGCGGATAGCCGAAATTTTCTAACTCCCATCGCTTCTTTTGTCTTCGGAGTGCGCCGCGAGGTCTGGAAGTCTTCGCTAACGAATGGAACTTCGGAACTATGCGTGTTTCTTAATGGGTGCTCGCCGGCCGGCAAACGAACAATAACAATGATACTTCGAGGAGAAAGGGCGGGGGAATATTTTGAATAACGCCACCCGCGCGAAACTTCTATCCTCGCGCCAGTGAAAGCGATTCTATAATCCCGGTGACTGTGTCAATTCTGACCCACGGAGCGCTCGAATTGTTCGAATGGTTAAATTGTTCGATTATCCGCGATGAAGTAAAATAAATTAATGTTAGGGAACAACGGGAATATTAATAAGTCTGCGGGGATCTTCGAAGTCTATCTTGGTAACTATGTTTTTAAAAATGGTCGATTAAAATTCTGATTTTCAGCTCTTAAGACTTCTTAACTGAATTGTAAAAAAACAGGGATGAAATAAAAATGCACCTCCTCTTTTAATAATTTGTATAAAGAGAAGATAGACGGCAGTGTTGTTAAATTTTTCTAACGTATTTATAATTCGCTAGGCTTTTCTCAGTCGCTTTTTATCGTAAATGGATGAAATTGAATAATAGCGATACGGTATAACTTTAAATCCGTTGCATAAATTATTGTACTTTATTCGAGTTTAATTTATTGTATTTTATTCAGAGATGGGACACTCGATACCTCGGATCCTCGGAAACCCCTCGAAACGCGAAACTTCGTGGCCATTTTTGTGATTCGAAACTCCTGCAAACCCGGTTAAATAATGATTTGTATAAACAACTTACGAGAACGTTGCGCCGCGAAACGAATTTATTTTGATTCGATCAATGATCGTCCAATTGACTTCGTGTGTCTGTGTTTCCGTATTTAATTGCGTTCGAATTGCAATCGTTCGCATCGAACAAAAAAAGATCTTACGATTACCCTTTTTATTTTTTTTTCATCCTCAAAGAAAGCAAGCAATTTTTCTCGTGCGAAAGGTTCTCCGTGTCTGCTTTAATTAAAGCCTGCGTTCGATCGCGTGTCCTTTGGTGGTTTCGAGTGAGACGGGAGACGTAGCGACACGTATCGATCAAATAACAATAGAAGACGGTCGATCTTTTGTCAGACTGTCGCCGAACATCTCGATTCCGTCGCACAGCGCGCGCGGCTCCGTCCACTTGGGAAACAATTATCGGGACACAATCTCTCCGAAGGAGCAGATTACTCCCGTATGACTACTTAATGGGTCCCTTCAAGGGAACCCTTCGGCCATCTTTCGACCGCCGTCTCCGCGGTTCTTTGACCAAAGAGAGAGAGAGAGGGAGAGAGAGATAGAGAGAGAGAGAGAGATAGAGTTCCTTCCTTTGGGATCGGAACAGGCTTTGATGGTCACGGGGATCTTCCGAAAGGGTCTCGGCTAAAAAGAGCCCGTTGATCCTTGTGCATCGCTGAAAGGGTATGGCTCCCCGTTAAACGGGGCTCCTCCCGCAGCCGGCCGGGAAAATTCTCGGAGCTCGGGTACCGATCCGCGCGACGCGCATTGTTCCACGATGTCCGCGCGCGCGAAACGATTTCCGCGAAACGGTCGGCCGCGAAGTCACGTTTCCGCGACGGTAACGAGCGTGCACCGAAAGTTGCACGCCGAGCCGAGCCGAGCCGAGCCAGCCGAGCCGAGCCGAGCTGAGCCGAGCCGAACCGCCGCGGTGCACAGCCTGACGGCGGCGAGGACGACTCGCGGGCTACCGGCGCAGCGCGGCGCGGCGCGGCGGCGTCCCTGTCCCGTGTCCTTGGACTTTGTCGTTATTAATTGTCCAACCGACGGCGCGAAGAGCGAAGATAATGTGGTTGCGCAACAGGTACTACCACACCTGCGTCCGTCGCCGCCGCGTTGCATAATCGCGGGTAAGAACGCGGCGCTGTACGTGAAATCTTTGCGCGTGCACACCGTGTCGGGAAAGGAATTCACCGTGAGCAATCGAACAAAAACCGACGCGATCGCGAGGCCCCCCCACCACCCCAACCCCCTTTCCCCGTGCTGCCGGCATTCTTCCACGATCCCCGGGCCCGAGTCCTGGCGGAAACGATCGCCCGCGAGCGAGCCGGCTCGCCGTGTCCTCTCTCGCGGTCCGCCGTCGGAGCCCGCCGGTACGAGGATAATCGTTCTTTCCTCGGCGAACACGTGACGCGATAACCCGTGACCCGGCAACTCATTTTCCCGACAATTATCGCGCCGCACCACGGATTCCTGTCGCCTCGCGATCGCTCCAGAGAGCCGGTAACACAGCCTCGAACGTCCGCGGAATTGTCGTCGTCCCGCGGCCACGGAACGAATGCCGCGCGAAATTCGCGGACGATTCGCGCAGGGGAGGGCGGACGGATCAACGCTGCAAATTCTGTTTGCCTTTTCCAAGGTTGGATACCGTCGACATCGTTTATAGTTATCTACGGTCGTCCATAGTCGATCCGCGGGTAACGGTAATGCGGCAAATACTTTTTCGAAGTACCGAAGGCGAGAGAGCCTTCGCGAGAGTTCTTTGGACTTCACAGATTCACGACTCACCGATATCATATTAGCTCTATGCGCGTCGTCGCGGCACTGTATATTATCTTTCGAGCGTTTTCTATTGATTGGCTATGGAGAATCGACGTTCTTCGACCTATTTGTGCTGGAAGATATGGTGACACGCTAATTGCCAGAGGAATGTCTGTAAAACTTGACGACGTTCTTTAGTATCTTTTCTTGTATTGTAATGTTTCGTAATTTATTTTCTTCTAATTTGCTAGCTGTGTCACATAATGTCTTACTTTTTTTAACATAAGCATTTGCTTAAGTTGATCAAATAAATATTATTATTATTATTATTATTAAAATTCATACGAGATCAGAGCAACTTTAATTTTGTAACCACAGATTAGATAAGAACGATTGTAAAAAATCATCGTAGGTACAAAACAATTTTTATTTATTTAATAGTAGAATGGCCGATTTCTGATTTTTTTTCTCTTACAGTTCCCGAGATTATAAAAATATTTCCTGGAAAATTCTTCGGCTCGCTTCTCCATTAAAGTATATATTAAAATATAAAGATCATACGAAATTAAAATTTCTTTTCTCCTATCCTGGCATTGCTGTAAAACAATATGCATCAGTTGCGTTCAACGCTTGATATTATTAATAAACTGTACCCAAAAATTTACCGTACCGAGTTTGCTAAAAACAAATGTTATCGTTCACACAGGCCCGACACGGCAAACATTGTTTCGAATTGAATGAAGTTTATGCGATTTAAAATTATTTTCAGTGATATAGCATATCGCTGTTACACATAAAAGTTAGTATCAAAGAATTTGCACTCTCTGCGATTATACGTAGAGTCAGATTCGACATCGACTACGTCATTAGCAGATACTTATTTTCCTGATCTAGGCTCTGCCGAACCGATGCGACAATCGTTCGGCACGTAAGAACAATCGCGCGACTTCTCAACTGTTCTAAATAGGTCACGAAAAAACGTAAAGGAATACGGTCGGATGGCTGGACTGCAAAGGATTAATGTTCAAAGGCAACGTTCGTTTCATCGAATTAAGCTTCGTGTAATACGGATATCGCTCGCGTTATGCGAGAATGTTATGCCACCTTTCGCGCTGCAGCTTTCAGAGATTCTTCAAAAATTCTGCCACGTTTTAATCACTTGTACCTCTCTTCTTATTACGTTAAATTAAAACGCGCGTGCTTTGCGAAAGCCGCTCACGGGATATATTTATTTCATTGGCACACGCACGGCGGAGTTTCGATCCCGTTTAGACCCACAATACAATTGTGGACTATTTGGTTTCTCACAATTAACCCTTTGCACTCTGGGATTACATTAATTCCGTAGATACTTGTTTCGGTCAAAGATTTCTATTGTTTAAAAATATATCGAATACAAGCAAATGTAATATAGCGTTTCTAACGTCGCGTCAAACTCGACGGCAAATGGTTAATTTAAATTTTCAAATTCCCTATTAAAGACTACAAAACAAACTAACGTCTGCCCGTGAAGGGGTACTTAAAAAAATTAGTTGAACAAGTGACACATAAAATCATACGTAAAAAGAAATTCTAAATATATTTTCATCGGAAAGATCTGCTGTGTCGAAGGGCCAGAGAGGAACTGTTATTTCATTGAAGGCCCTGTTATCGCGAACGCTATATTATTTTTTACAAAAAAGAAAAAATATAGGACCGGCAATAAACGTTTCAACTATTCACTGCGTCCGTAAACTATATCCCGAGGACCAATTATTCACGGCCATTGCCGAAACTTAT
>NC_135781.1:3592133-3656986 GCF_028453695.1 Augochlora pura
GCAGCAGAGGTTCGAGAAGTCGCGAATACGCGCGAGACCGATTTCTCGATCGGCCTTTGAGCAAACAATTTTGCGCGCTTCCGAGCCGAGAGGTGGTTATTACGCGCGCGTGCATTTTATGCCCGCGTCCGTGCGCGTATGTACGCCGGTGTACGCGTACCTTGCCGTGTACATGGACCCGTTGCACATAACAGTACGCTCGCGCGTACATATATACATACATACATACATATACATACGTGCATGGATACATACGTGGAGTACATACATACATATATACATACATACATCCATCCATACATATGTACATACGAACGCGGAACCGTGTAGCCGGCAATGAAGAGAGAGATCGTGCAAGTGAAAGAGAAAGAGAGAGCGAGAGAGAGAGAGGGAGAAAAAGAGAGGGACGAAGAGAGCGAGCGGCCGCGAGCAGCCGTACGTTCACACATAGGTAGTACATACAGGGTGAAGTTAGGTGTACGCTGCTGGATTTTCCAGGGTTTTCCCGGGGTTGCGGTAGAGCAGTGGATGGGGTGGTGGAGGAGGAGGTTGGAGGAGGAGGTGGGGGTGCTGGTGGTGGTGGTGGTGGTGGCGGCGGTGGTGGTGGTGGTGGTGGTGATGGCGTGTAGAAGGGAGGGCAGGACGAACGGGTGGTCGGGAACGGGATGGGATACGAAGCGGGTTGAGTCGGACTGCGAAGAGGAGCGAAAGGGGTGAGGGAGGACGGCTGTAGTGGAGGGAGGAACTATAATGAGTGGTGCGCGCGTGAGGGAGAGCGGGATAAAAAGGGGGTGAGAGGGAGGCGGCAGGGGGGTGGGGGAGGACGAGAGCTGGAGGTGGGCGAGCTGGAGGTGGGAGAGAGGGAGAGGAGGGTGGGGAGGGTAGTAGTAGGTGGGCGGCAAAAGGAGGAAGAGGGAGGCGGAAGCAGGGTAGTACGGGGTAAAAAGGTTGGAAGCTGTGGCAACCGGCGGGACGAGGGACGCGGCCAACGCAACGGGGTGACCAGGGGGCGCGGGGGAGGTCTGCCGGTGGTTGCCAGCTACGGTGAGAGAAAGAGAGCAATATATATATATATATCTATATATATATATATATATGTATATACATATAGAAAGATAGATAGATAGATAGAGAGAAAGAGCGAGAGAGAGAGAGAAATACAGAGAGAGAGCGCGCGCGAGAGAGAGAGAGAGAAAGAGCGAAGAGCGAGGGGCGGTTTGAGTGGGCCGACGGGGGAGGGGGAGGGTGGCCGGATCGAGAACGACGGGTCAATTTAAAGCATGGTGGGAGGGAGTGGCGGGCCGGGCCTAAAGGCAGTAAACGCCGAAAAATTCAGCACGGTTCAGCCGGTTCGATCGCTCGAAAGCGAACCGGCCCAGTGATCGAGCCTCGCGCGTTACCCGCCGACGCGACGCGACGCGACTCGACTCGACTCGACGCTGCGCGACGCAGGCTGCACCGCACCGTGTTCCCGTTACACCAAACGGGAACGGAACGAAACGGAAACAGAAACGAAAGCGGACGAAACGAGTCGCGAGTCCACCGAATCACGCCGAGTCCAAGTGGTTCTTGTGTCGTCGCTCCTCGCGAGGTGAAGATCGGCTCCGAAACCGTCCTCGGCCTGCGGAGCCGGCTCCCGGCCATGTCCGACCGGTAATTGTCGTTCGCGCGCTTTCCGTCGGGAGGAACACTCCGGAGGAACCAGAGGGAACCAAGAGGGAACCAGGTGGGAAACGGAGAGAGAGCCGCACACACAGGCCACCCCGCGATCGATCGAGGTCTGCATGTCTGCCCATCCGCCGGAGACACGTCGCGCCGCCGACCGGCTCGATCATCGATCATCGATCTTCGGAGATCGCAAATAGGAAGACGTTTGTCCACCGCAAGGTAGTGAGAGTCGCCACGTTGCCAGGTGGGAAACACCGTGAACCGATGCGGGAATCCGCGCAACGGACCGTCGCGCTCCTTCCGAGCTCCGGTTAACTCTTACGCCAACGCGTAGACTCCGGGTGAAACGTTCGCGGGTCGAACAGAACGCGACTCGTTCTCGACGCAAGTTCCGTAACTAGTCAGCGTCGAACAGTCGTCAGAAATACGTAAAGTAGTCGTTATTAGGAGACGTAATCCGACAGGTAGAGTACAGTGGGTTTTTTCCAACCAATAATCATCGTGCATCGACGACGAACGTGTGTGTGTCGCACGCGGCTCGCGATCGTGGACGCGAACGGTACCGAACGCGACATTGACCGTTGCTTTCGCTGAAACGATTACGATGACAGGCACGAAAAATGTGGCCGAGCTAAAGACTGTTGCGACCGAGAACCGAGTTGCCGTCCGCGGCAAAGTTCTTCCGGTGAGGGGGCGGGGGAGGAGGAGGAGGAGGAGGCGGAACACGCGCGGTGCTCGAGGCTCGAGACGGCATTGTTCGCCGTTCGAAGAGTCGAGGGTAAAAAAGTTTGGTGTCGGGGGCCGCGGCGAAAGGGTGGCCGCGCCGCGAGAGTGTAATCGAGAAAGCGGCCGCCGGAGGAGGGTCGGTCGGTGACCTAATTCAGACGGCGGGGTTTTTCGAACGGCGCGAAAGTTGAACGTGACCGGGGAAAAGTTTTCGTGGCCGTGGCGAACAATCCGCGTCTCGCTTCTGCTCCCCGCGCCTCGACCCGATCCGCCGTGGCCCGCCGCGGCCCGCCCCGCCCCGTTTCGGCTCCTCGAGGACCCGAGAGGGCGCCGAGCCGAGCCGAGACTCAGCTCAGCAGCTCGCTCGCTCGCTCTCTCTCGTCGTTCTCTTGTGGCTCTCCCGCGACCCCGACCCCGACCCCGAGAACCAGAACCGGTGAGCCCGAGAGAACGCCGATGGATACGACTCGGTCCAACGGACCGTTCGAACTTTACCGCGCCGCTATTTCGCGACCTAGCGCCGCCGACGTGTCGCTCGTTCCGCGACAGCTGCGCGACGACCTTATCATTCTTTCTACGCTCCGGCGATACCGCGCTGTCCCGACGCGATCTTCCGGCCCCGTCGACGTCTCCGAAGCCACGCCTCGACACCGTTCCCCGTCTCCTTGGGATAATCGCGGTCCCCCTTACCAGACTGGACCACCGCGGGCAGCACGTGTGGCTGCCGGGGCTGATAATAGACGAGAATGGTGATCGATTGGTAAGGAGGAACCCGACGCGGAATCGAGGGAGCCGCTAGCGTCCTCGAGAGACTTCGCGGACAAACTCGATGCGAGATCGGGGAGTCACTAGCGAGTATAGACGAGCGGGCGAACCTGATGCGAAATCAGGGAGCACGGTTCAAACGCGCGCACGAAATCGATACGAAATCGAGGAGCCGCTGGAAGACTGGATAAAATACGGACGAATTTGATACGAAATCAGGCGGCGGCGTGTAGGTTCGAGAGCTTCCTTTGGATTTTGTATCGCGTCGACCGCTCCGATGGCAGTCGTTCACTGGCGAACGTCGACGCGGA
The DNA here is from genome assembly GCF_028453695.1 of Augochlora pura. Lineage (NCBI taxonomy): Eukaryota > Metazoa > Arthropoda > Insecta > Hymenoptera > Halictidae > Augochlora > Augochlora pura. The sequence continues at coordinate 3,595,604 of NC_135781.1, forward strand.
ACCGGCAACGTCGAGATCGGAATTTTTACGGATACAAATCGATGCTGTAGAAATGCATCGCGCGACAGACGGTCAATTAAAAATTTCTGTATTCGAGCGATGGGTTGGAATCGACTTTGATTCATCCTGGGGGCAATGTTACTGTGTGGCGATAACCGTTTGAGTGTGAATCGCAGGTACGTAAGCAATACGTTGGGTGACGCGCTATCGATGGGCGACTTGGAACGGCTGATAATTTCGCAGACAGTAAAATGTTTTCTGAACTCACGGAGAGATACTGTTCGATACGGTATTGGTCAATTTATACATATAACCAAAGAGTGGGTGGGTACACGTTTAATTCTGAGAAAGCAATTTACTGGAATTCCAAATCAATAAACAAAAATCAATAGGTATATGCACATTTCATATATAAACATACATATATATATTTCAATTGCTACAGAAATGATTTCTATATTTAACACTAAACGTACCAAGAGGAGTCAAATGACCCCTTTTGAAAATTTACTTTTCTAATTCTTAAATTTATTGTTATTTCTGTCGGTCATTTGACTTTCTGTAAATTCTTATATCATCCGATTATTCAATTTCCCACTTTCCGTTTTTCTCGTAGCTTATCTTTTACCGACAAAAATTTTATAGTAAGATTAGGTATAGAAAAATACCGGTACGTTTAGTGTTAATTATATATTTCCATTTTATATTATTTCCAATATAGAATTCAAAGAAGGGAACGCAATGGTTCTCGCAACAGCCCGAATTCGCGCAATTTTAACGTCGCTGAAAATTCCTATGAAGTTTCTAAAAGCTCTATGACCACGCGCGTTCTTTCGTATCCACGATGTCGGAGTCTCGCGAATCGTTACCAGCCATCGTTCGACAAGACGTTTTTCGGAATCGAGCGAAGGAGCCGCCACGATTCGAACACGAACCGCGCGCGTGACCTAGAAATTCGCCTCATCCGGAAGAAGTCCGATTGATTGCGGCTAGCGTCGGCCAGTTTTGCCATTGGGTTCCGTGACACTGATTCCGGGAGGGCAAGGCATAGTAATCTGAATAATAAAGTACGCCTCGCCGGACGGCAAAGCACACACCTAGGCATCGGCTACCCGGCTCTGCCGCGACACAAAAGTCATGGCTTTTCGTGTCGTGACGGTAAATGTCGCGGTTTACTGTCACGTGAAAACGTGCCTTAACCCTGCCGCTATCCTTGAGTCTATGTGACCCGATAAAGTCCTGTCTATTTATAAACTGCGGCGCGCACACATGCGAATTCTGCTTCATCCCAGCGAACGCAAGTTTCTCGGCTAACCGTAGAGAAGCTGACGGTTGTGAATCACGATCAAATGACGCCGAAAAATTCAATTTTTTGAAGCTTGGCGAAAGAAGAGGTGACCTCGAAAATGCGGATTTTTGGGACAAGACCGGTTTCACATTTCTTGTTTCACAATTATTGAAGCCATAATACTGTTTCCGTTAAAAATTATTGGATATATTTCTTCGTTTAGTTACTATTATAAAAATTTGGAATTATTTCAATAAATTATATCTTCGATACTTATGAGGCAATTCTGTTTAGTCACTTTTGGTTTAGCGTTAACACTGAAATCAACGAGGTCTAAAAGTTGCTAACAAAAATTGCATGGTGAGAATTAAAAGATATTATTATATATAATCACATCCATCTGTAACTTTTGTAACATTCGATGTTTCTACGCCTTACTCTAGCGAGTAAATTTCACTGTGGTATCCTAATAATCAGTATACTTACTATACTATACTGTGCTATGCTATTAAACCTTCTACTTGATCTTTGGTCCTCGTAGCTTCTATCTTTGGACGGTCTGGTAAACCTGCGCACCTGGCTCGCATTATCGTCGTAATTCTCATTATCGGTCTACTATATCCATTATTTTCCATAGATTCAATATACAGTCGATTTGCAATATGCGGCCGATTTGCAGTGTACAGTGAATTTGCAATATACATTGTTTTCCCTGCACTTGTACTAACACAGTCAAACACCGATCGTCTTTCATTCGTGTCCAATCATTGTTTAGTTACGTCTGCTTACACGTGATTAGCATAATTAATCGTTCCATTTGCAAATTTTTGAGATTCAAATTGTCATTTGACATTGCGCGTTTGGACCTTGTATTTTCCGGATAACTAAAAAGAGTCATTTTCTCGACTGCTCGTGATACGATTAAAAATATGATGATTAAAAATAGTTCAATCGTACGATTTACTTGTGCAACAGAATCTAAATAAATTCTACTTCGAACGAAGCAACGTGTCGTATAATTAGACTATAGATTTTTAGATAACAGAACAATGTCCCGCAAACTGTTTGTAAAACTCGTGACATTATTACGAACATCCTTTCGTTTAACACAATACCCGCCATTAGCCTTTTTTAGACAAACATAGTGAAATTTATAATATCATGGTACTTTAATATTTGCAATAGCTCGACTGAATAGTTCGACTGAAAGCCCTATGGAGAAACATTTACAATTTTATTGATTTTTAAATTGTGGTAGGTTTAACAGTTAGGTTATGTTACACTTACGACAGTTAGGTAGTTAACACTTCCATCGGAACGAGGATAATATATTAGTAATAATACTCTTTAACTTTTATGATCATTTTTATATTTTCTCGAATCGCCTACTCATTTCTGCCACAAACGTATAAAACCCACAGTATATTTACAATATAACTTAACTGCGATATTTCATAAGTTTCATCCATTCTTGCAAAGCGATGGAATAACCTCAAAATATATACCAGTCACACGGAACAGTTTTCGCGCGTACGACGCGTACCTTGGCTCGTTAATATTATATTTGGGTATATTCGACGCGTTACAACGACCCCGGTGTCTCTTACAACCGCCCTAAAGCCGTTAGTTCGACGGCCGTTAGATTGAAATTTCGGCGGAGCGCGGGAGCGGCCGAGTCGAGAAAGCGAGAAGGGACGGTCGCGTTTAAAGGAGCGATCTCGATCGGTCCCCTGTAAGATGACCGATTTTCGTCGCCGCGGTGCAGCGACGGGCACCGTCGCCGTCGTAAAGTAGGAAGTAACTCTCGACTCCCCGGCGCTCGTTAACTTGAAAACTGGAGTTTTGACTTCCGCCCTCTTACTCGAGATTACGTCCTACATCCTTCGCCGGTGGTTGGCACAGCGTGTATAGCCGCGGCGGCGCGCGAACCAAGTTTTCGCCCTCCGAGAAAACTTTTCCAACCGGAGGGAGGGAACGTCCCGAAAGGATGCCGCGGCCGTGTGCCGTCGCCCCGCTCCTCGACGGTATTTTCCGCGGCGCATCGGTACGCCGTTTCGCCCTATCGATTTCCGATGATCTCGCGCGCGCGAAAGTTTACGCGAGAGTTTCAGGGACAGGAGGGCCGCGGTCGGTCCGCGCGCGCCCACGGGCCATCCTCTTATTTTCGACGCGGCCCGAAGGAGGAACCCGACGCGGCTCGGCGCGGCTGCCGGCTCCGATAAAAACACACGCGCGCGCGAGAAACCGTTCCGGACCGCGAGGCCGGTCCCGGAGCGGTTCGAAATAGATCGGGGGAAAAAACTTGGCAAATTATCGGGGAACGATCGGGGGGGGGGGGGGGAGAACCGTCGGGAACGGCGATGGGGATACGCGATGAATATATTAACGCATCGACCGCCGAACCCCGCTCTCGCCTAAAATAGCCCGGGAACTTCGATTAATTTGGTTAATCAAACCGGAACGATAATCGGGGAGAAAGGATCACGCCGATTTCGCGATATCGGTGGAGAGAAAAAAAAATGTCGGACCTCTCTCGACGGACGAGTTCCCAAAGCGGAATAAGAGTTGCGTAAATGTGATTGCAGCGTGCCGCGTCGGAATAGCACGGGGAGAGAGACCGATGACGGTTCTAGCATCGGGGACGGTTGTAACGCGTTAAATGTCTCGAAATGTATGGCGGATATTTTTACACGTATCGGATGTAGATTGTAAATTGACGTTTCGAACATGCTCATCTATCATACATAGGTAAATATGGAATATACATCTGCATGAGCGAGAAAATAACTTGCCGTTACCTGAGAGCCAACTTTGCTTAATGCTTTTAAATTTCGAGACGAGCGCTCTATCAGCAGATGTATACTTCCTTCTTTTTTTAAATCTCTTATTTTATATGTTCTGAAGAAGCACTGGTAGTTACTTTGTATTAATAACTATGATATAAATAACATAATTAAACTTTGACGGTCGCGGTCGATTGTAAGAGATTTCGACGCCGAATTATCTTCGTCTTATAATTTAAATAAGTACTTTATTCATCAAATAATAAGTTTAAAATTGCTATAATTTTGATATCATAATTAAACTTCAGAAAAATTAATGAAGGAACCATGACTATAAAAGCATGCGCAGATGGTTAGGAACCTTATGGCACAAGGAAATCTAATGAAAAATAGGTCGAATGTTGTGGCCGTAATGACGAGGCTGTAATGACCCCGGGACAGAAACGGTTGTAACGTTTTTCTCGCTACCCACGTTTTATTAATAATTTAGATGTTCCTTATGGCAGAATAAAACAAAATAATCTTAAATAAGTAGGTATTACAATAATTATCGTAGTACATACAGCAATCGGTAACATACCGATCTTTTTTCTCAATTCTTCCGCGTACATCGAAACAAATAATTAAACAAATAAATCAATTGCTAAAACTATAACTCGATTGAATTTCAATGCTACGAGGTAGTCCGATGTCACCATCGTTCTTGGAACGCTACAAAGAACACCGGCAAGACGAATGCGTCACACACGATTACATAATAATAAATTACACGCGACAAGAAGTTCGCGTCAGCCAGACCGGTGGATCATGTGAAATCAGCGGGGCGTTCGACGCGTTAACGCCCGTTTCTTACAACTGACGCGGCAAAAATTGCTATCGCGCCGCAAAGATCGAAAAATCTCTCGATAGAAAGGCGAAGCCGACACGTTCTGTTGCGTGTCGGAGCGGCGGGAAGACCGCCCTCTATTTTTCGGCGGCCGTGCATCCGATCGCGTGGACTCCGATGGAACGTTTTCCTGCGCGAGGCGCGGACACGCGGACGGAATTTGCCGGCCTTGGCGAAGCGGCGCGGGCGAAACAACGGGGGACGACAATGGGACCGCGGCTGGAAAGGGAGGGAAAAAAACTAGATCAACGGTCCGGTCCGCCTTTGCATCGACGGTTGCCCTATCTCTTGTTCGCCGCGACTAGGACGACGACGTCGGTGCATCTCGACGGGTTTTCGCGGCGGGAAACTCGTGCGTGCCCGAGTCGGCGGAAAAATTTGACGAACTCCGCGCGATTTCTCCCGACTCGCTCGGCTATCGAGCGCGGTGAAATATCAGGGGCTGGGGAGCGAGCGAGAGGCGAAGAGGAAGTCGTGGATGACGACGACGACGACGACGACGACAACTACGACTACGTCTACGACGAAGACGAAGACGACGACGCTGGAAAAGAAGAAGAAGAAGAAGAAGGAGGAGGTGGAGGAGGAGGTATACACGGCGTCGAAGGGTATCGTAGCGGTGACCTGCGAAAAGATTGGCGAAGCCAGCCAAGTGCGCGAGTGGAAAAGGGATGCAAGCCTGACGGTTGTCGATGTTGGCGGAGGTGGGAAAGGAGGTGGCGGAGGTTGGGGCTGGTAGTGGTGGGAACTATAATGAGTGGCGGCTGTGTCGGGCGAAGGGAAGAGGGCGAGGACGAGGGCGGTGAGCTCGAGGGTGTGGGTGAGGATCAGGGCAGGAGGGTGAGAGGCAGAGCGAGAATGAGCCGGGGAAAAGAGAGGCGGCGTGAACGGGACAGAGAACGAGCGAGAAAGAGAGAGAGAGAGATAGAGAGAAACGAGTGGGTGAAAGAGAGAGAGAGGGTCGTCGCGCGAAACAGAGAAACAGAGAGACGAACGGAGATACGAGAGAAAGAGAAGCGGCGGGGGTCGATGGGGTGGATAGGGTGGAGAGGGTGGTGGTAGTGGAGCAGCAGCAGCAGCAGCAGCAGCGGCAGCAGCAGCAGCAGTACGAGGAGGTGGAGGAAGAGACGGTTGTACAGGGGTGGGTAGGGCAAAACGAGATGGGCGAAGGGTACAGGTGGCGAAGGAGGGTTGGTCGGTGAGTGTGGGAAAGCGTGTAGCCTCTGCCTCCTCCCTTTTCCACCCACCGGCCACCCTTCTGCCAGCCTGCTGCTCGGTCCAAAGGGGAGGCAGGAGGGGCCGGAGGGACCAGAGGGGCAGGAAAAAGGGAACTAGAGCTGGCCGAGGGGGACGGGAGTGCCGGGAAGGGGTTGTCGCACGCCTATCCGCTCGATAGCAGCTTACAGTCCGTGCACGTTTGCTACCCCCTAGAATTTTGTGCCCCATCTTTTCGAGATTCCCTGGGCAACAAGATTTTTTTCACCTGCCGTCGGTCGGACCCGGCCGAGCACCCGGCGAAACAACCGGCCCGGCGTCCCAGACCGCGGCTGCGAGCGCCCTTTGCTCCGCGAGCGGCCCTTCGCTACGCGACCGCTAGAGTCGCGCGAGTCCACGAAACACGGCGAGCTGCTCTCGAATCTCGACAAAAGCCGCGTGCGTCCCTCGGACCATTCCTGGTCCATATCTATCCAGCTAGCCGTTAACCGGAGACCTTGCCTCTGCCGCGTCTCTGTGGAACACCTTGAATAGACGCGCGCGGCAGCTCTTGCTCTCGGCAGAGAGCAAGGCCCTGCCCCCACAAGGCAATTAGGTAATGTCCGTGCCTACCTGGGCACTTCGAATCGGTCGATCGATGCGACCGTTCGAAGAGGAAGAGCTCGAAGTCAAGAGGAGAATCGGGAGCCGATTCGAACGACACGCCGGGGCCGGGAGGGGGTTGTAAATTCGCGAGGGAAATGATGGCTCTCGCGACTCTACACGCTCGACTCGTTCGGTCGGGGCGCCGGGCATTTTAACGAGACTGTAGAAAAAGTTCCGCGGCTAGAATTCTTAGGAGAGTGTCGTTAAACGCGTCTACTAGGCGTTAATACGTGCTCGCTCGCAAATTGTGGCAGTTGCCCGGTCGACGACGGTGTGCGATAGAAAAGAGAGCCCCGCGCGGAACGCTCGTCTGTTTCCTAGGTCTCCGTGAACGGGTCTTCGTCCTGGAAAACCCTGAAAATTGATTTTCCAGGCGCGGTCTCCCGCGGTACCCACGCACAGGTCTCCCTCTCTCTTTCTCTCTATCTTTCTCTTTCTCCCTCGCTCTCTTTCGCATCTCTCGCTCGCTCGCTCGCTCGCTCACTCACTCACTCGCTCTCTCTCTCTCTCTCTGTTTCTCTCTCGCTCTTTCCCTCGGTAGCATCGATTTTCACCTGGCTCTCCTCGCATCCCCTGCAGCTCGAACATGAACCAGCGAGGTTCATTCAGACAACCCTACGAAAAGAAGGTCGAATCTAGGTCAACGAAATTTCGGGAATTTCAGGGGAGAGATGGGCGAGAGTGGCCGCTCTCACGCCCATTTTCCACGGAAATTTTCGGATCGGTCGATCGACGTTGGCCCACCTCCCCCAGGTCCGAAACGAACGACGTCGCCGGAACGACGAAAAGCCAACCGCCCCCGCGCCGCTCTGCTCCGCTCCACGCCACGCTCAGGTCCGCTCCGGTTCCTGCCGGCCACAGAGAGAACGCCTCGAATTACGAGCCGTGGAAAAAATATCGCGCGCGATAAATTCCGCGCGGGGCCGCCGGTCTCCGTGTGTCGGTCGAAGCCAGGAGCGGCGACGGTGGCAGCGGCAGCGATACCTGTCGCGGGGGTGGCGACCCGGCCACGAGGAAAAATGTAACGCGCGGGTCCTGTTGCGCGCCGCGGCGCGACGCGACGCGACGCGACGCGACGCCCCGCGCCGGAACCTCGGAAACTCGGTAAAACGAGCTAAGTCGGTCGGACAGAGGGGGGGAAACCGAAACTCTTTCGACTTTGAAACTTCGGTGCGCCGCGACGGGACCGAATCCTGGAACGTCTCTCTCCGGGCATCGGGGGGAGAGCCGCGATCCGACCCGCATTCCGCTCGCGCGTTTCGCATAAATCAACCACGCATGCTGCTACGAGACGCTCGATCAAAATTTCTCCAACCCCGTATCAAGCCCGCCCCCGCCCCGCCCCTCCTTCCACGGGGCTGTCTACGTTCGCGCGCGGACGCCCCGGGACGTTTCGACGTTTCGACGTTTGCTTGACGGTGTTTCGGAAAGAATTTCCTTCCGGGTCGCGCTCCGTGCCGCGCGGCGTAATTGATTTTTCGATGTCGCTCAAACGGTGTTTGGTGTTGTTACACGGGGTGCCGCTAAAAATTTAAACGCCGGCGCAAACATTTCCTCCGTCCTCTACAAATTTGCAAAACGCCGCGGACGCATGAAACAGAAATAAAATGGACAGAAACATTGTTTGGTTATGTGGACGTGCTGTTACTAAAGGCTCGAGAGCTGTGCGCGTACATGGGCTAGAAAATTGATTTTGTAAACACGGAGATAGTATATTTAATCGCTCGCTAAATTGCCACGCGCGTCTCTGCGATCCCTATGGGTCGGCGGCTGGTAGGATCCTCTTCGGAGAAACATAACCGTCAGAGTTTCGACGAAGTTTTGAAAAATTCTAGTCGAAAGAGATCTTCGGATGAAGGAGAATTCTTTGGCGTCGGCTGCAGCGAGTAGAAAGCGCATAATCTTCTCCCCAAATAGATAACCACTCTGCTCGATTTTTACGTAATTAATTTTCTTCGTGGGCAACTCTTCTACCAAGCTATAGCTTCGTATACTGAATTCGATCATCGAACAAATTTTCTGCTAGCTCAATTTTCGCGTGCTCGATTTTGTTCCCGAAACAAGCTCTCTACTCGACTTCAGCGTACTCAATTTTCGTTTTCTTTCCGCAGTCGCAAATTCGCTGTTTCTCTTAACTAGAATAAAACTGTACCGCGGACAACTTTCCCACCAGACCGAGTTTCGTGTCGCCAATATATTACCGGAACAAGTTATCTCCTGGTTCGATTTCCACAGACTCTATTTTGTCCTCGGATAAGCTCTCGACCGGCTCTATATTCGCGAATTCAACATCGTTCTCGCACGAGCACGATTTTCGTATTCCCGATTTCCTAGACGCGTAGAGACTACACGCGCGGGGCTCTATTAATTGCCCTTAGCGACACACGGTGATCCAAGGTACAATGCATCGCCGCGAGTTGCGGCCGGGTTGCTCCGAATGAAAACAACGGGGAGGGATCCCGAAGCGATCGGCCCCGATCTGTGTCTCCGTTTACCGGAAATATGACGAATCAGGCGTGGGCGTGGGATGCGGGCCGGGCGATTCGCGGGGGCGACCCGCGCGTGTGTCCCGGGGTGACGAGGTAACGCGGAAAGGTCGAGGGAAGTCGCGTTGGGTTAGGTTAGCGTCGTGAAACGACGGGGGAAGGGTCGGCTCGCTTCGATAAAGTTTGTTCGATCGGTCGTTAGTCTGGTTCGGAGGGGCTGGCGGCGTTCCGGCGTGCGTGTAACGCGGCACCGGGTCATCCGACGAACGACCCGCAGTTTTTCTAAAGCGGGGAGAAAAGAGTTTCCCTCTCGGATCCCGCCTCTCTCTCTCTCTCTCTCTCTCTTTCTCTCCCGGCGGTCCTCCGCCCGACTTTCCCCTCCGATATCGCCCCGAGTTTAACGGCGGCCGAGAGAGAATCGGATCGGCTCGGATCGAAGCGCGAGGAGGGGCGAGGGAGGAGGGTGCGCGCGAGAGACAGAGGGAGAGGGAGAGAGAGAGAGAGAGAGAACAGCGTGCAACGACCACGGCAGACGCGAGAGCGTTTAACTTTGTTCCGAAGTTCTCCAAGGTCGTGTGGTGCGGCTGTAGGTCGGTGGTGCAAGAGGAGGCGAGACGGGGAGGATAAGAGGGAGAGAATTTCCGAGGCCGCGTCATAAATCTCTATCTGCCGCTGCTGCTGGGGGTAAACGCTCGCGGGATATACTTCGGCGACGTCTGTAATTTCGCACCATCAGACCCGAGACCTCTTTCTCCCTCCCCCTTTCACTCTCCCTCGCCCTCTCACTCTCTCTCTCTCTCTCTCTCTCTCTCTCTCTCTCTCTCTCTTTTTCTTTCTCTCTCCTTCGGCCTCTCGATTCCCTCGTTTACTTCGCACCCCGCTCCGTTCTTTATCTGCCCGCGCTCGCTCCTTTGGCATTCCCTGGCCCGGACACGTATCCGCGATTTATCTCGCTCGCACAATTTTCCCTATCGACGGCAGAGTTTACGGTAACGCGGCTACCGTTCGCAAGGTTCCGAACGACCCGAGCAAAAGGTTGTTCCACGTGGGAAAATATTCTGACCACGAGGACGCTGCGACTACGCCGGCCAATCCTCGCTTCCGCGCCTCTCGATCTTAACGTTCGCGTGCCCAGGGTGTCTCGTACCAACTGCCACGCCGATTCCAAGGCATTCACAATAATTTGAGAAAGAGACGTTTGCTATAAATGTTATCGAGACCTTCGAGAGGAACAGAGCGCGATAACAAACTTTTTTTGTTCGAGACAGATTCTTTTTAAATGGCGACATGAACTTTGCAAAAAAAACTTCGTCTGCATTGCCAGCGGTTTTTGCAACATTGTTTCCGACCGTGTGTTCGTGTAAGAAAATTTATTTCCTCGAAAATAATTACGCCAGAAACAAAGGAATAACATTCTGTTGTAAAAGTGCGTGTTTTCCCGTCTATGAATTAAATTGAATCGAGTCAAATTAAATTAAATTAAATCGAATTAAATCAGATCAAATTGAATTAAATCGAATGAAATGAAATTATACCGAAATGAAATAAAATGGAATAAAATATCGAAATCGGTGGAAGAAGCATTTACGTGTGAACAAAATCCGAAGTGTACGCCAGTGTGATAGCAAGCGTGATCAAGCTTCTCGAAGACTTGTTAAGAAAACAGAACGGGAAATATCGAAGAACGATAAAATAGAATATTCCTTAAATAACGAAGGATTCGAACAGCAAGCAAGAGAGAGAGAGCACGCTCTATTAACTTCTCTTGATGTTAAAGACAGCAGAGTACACCGCGGAAGACCAGCCGCCGCTGCTTAAGTAGAAGCAGCTGGCCACGATCAGACGCTTCAAGAAACTGGACACACGAAATTAGTTTCGCGAGGAATCGTTCATTAACAGGAAATGAAGCCGGCAAAACTTTCATCTTCGCGCGGATCCGTCCGTTTCGTCGACCGTTCGCCGACGTAATCCTATTAAAATTAATTATGCGCATTTTCGATCAGCTAAGTAATCGTTCACCGATTGTTGACCGCGCGCGCGTCTGGGCTTATCGGCGCTGATTTATAAATGAAACCCGATAATATATGTACGCGTCTAGCATAGAGGGTGCACACAGCGATGCGCGCAGCGCCGCTCGCTACTATCCGCGGTTTCAAGTATCCGCCGGGTGGAAGGTGGCCGGGTTGCCTATCCCCCGTGGACACCGGAGTCCCCCTATTGTGCTCCGGGCTCTCTCTCTCTCCAGTCGATAATTATTACGTTCGATATTATTTACACGAGATTGGACTTCAATTAAGCGGCGCGTCGTTAAAGAATAGTCCGTTGACCGTGAATACGGTGTAATCTAGCCGTTATCGGAGATAACAGCGTTTCGCCGGCCAGCCGACCAGCGAAGGTCTAGGTGGGTGGCTGTTCAAGCGATTCTTTTCCCCTCGGCGGAACAACGGTTGAAACGGCGCCGCGCGCGATTATCATTCTCACGGTCTATTAAAATCCCGACGGAGTACGGGCCGCGTCGGGAACATCGACGAAACGATACGGAAAATTTTAACGATCCACGGATATTCGGTTTAGTTCCGGCGGCGAGAAAAAAAAAAACTCGCAAATTTGGCGGGCCGGCGCGCGCGCGGTTCGCGGCAACAAATTCAATACTCGTGTCACACCGGGGGGGGGCCACTTCATTGTTTGTATCAAGCTCAATTTTCATTCTCTCGTCGTACAAACATTTCAAGTGTCCGTGAAACCATGAACGAAACTATACCGAACAAAAATTCCACGCCGATCGAGCGCGGTTGGTGTCTACGGGCGGGGGAAAAAAAAAAAAAAAGAAAAACGAGCATCGCGCGGTAGTAAATTCGACGCTTGTTCCGCCGACGCACTTCATTCGCCCCGTAACGAGCATAATTTTCGTTTCGCAACGATTTTCTGAGGGTCCGCCGCCGCCGCGCGAACCGTGCGCGACGGCTGCGCGAAAAAAAACTTTAGTTGCCCCCGGGGGGAGAGTTTCGCGGCCCACGCCGGCGGAACAATCGCGGAGAGGCCGGCCCGATTCCCGGGGAGCGTGTTTCCATTGTGCAAGAATTTCTGTGCTTCCGCGTGGAGACAAATAAAACGATGCCGGAGAAGTCCGACGTTGAAACGTTCCGCGCGGTGTGTTCTCGCGGTAAAAAGCGCGCGCGCCGGCGCGCGGCAAGTTGGCCCGAAAGTATCGCGACCCGGGCCCGGAGAATGGCGCGCGACCCCTTGTAAGCCGCGGGAAGAAAGTGTGCGACGTCCGTGGGAATTTGCCCGCGTCGGACAATAATTTTCAGCGAGGCGGCCGCCGCGCGCGCGGCAGAGAACGATTTATGAGTGAACTTCCGAGGGGGGAGGGGGTCCCGAGGTAAAAAGAATCGACCAAGCTTGACCCAGACCTATTTAAGCCGTTTGAACGGCCGCGTTTTGTAACACCTGCTGCCGCCCCACCGTTCGCGGGCGCCGCTTGCTGACAAGTAGTTTTCTCTAAATTGCCGCGACGATACAAAGCGCGCGAGAACCGCGGCGCGGCGCGGCGCGGCCCCGCTTTGCTCCGTCGAGTAAAAATGCACGGTAATTAACGGCGGCCCGGTTGAGAGCCGGAAAACCCGTTTCTTTCGTGCCCGCGCGCGCTGCCAGTGCTCGTCGCGATATGCGAATAATCCGCGAATTATCGCAGTTTCGGCTGCTTTACACCTCGTCCGACCGCGATACACGCCGTTTTCATTCCGCGACTCTTGTCGCCGCGGCGCGCCGCGTCGGGGAAAGCCCTTTTGCTCGTTCGATTATAGAAAAGCGAGAGTCCCGTTTCAACGAGACACTCGAGTCGCTGAATACGATACCCGCGTTCCTCCGGGGGAACAAACGGCCCGTTTCCGCCACTTCGAATTATTTTCTTTGCCGAAAGTCCTGCGTACGGCTGTGCTTTTACATTTCGCGCTCGATGCCGCGTGTCTCTGCGCGCCGCCGACCGGAAGCCCGTTCAACGGTCGACTTTTCTCCCGACGAGTATACTCGTCGCAGTATTTTGGCGATATCTGGATGCATCGTGAGATACGCGTGGCCCGCGAATAAATTATTGAACGCTTAAAAATAACATTGAAAGCGACGTGTTACTTTGTACGGAACGGTTGAGCTGAATTTATTTGCACTAACTAATAACTGGTTTAAGAAATTTCAGGGTCTTTGTAATTCTAGAAATTTTCAAATAGAAAGTGGAAAATCGATAATTTTCACCTGTTTAATGTTAAATCGCAAATTTACCGAAACCTAAAAATAGACCGGCCAATTTTGAATACGAGAAGGCCAAGACGATGTGAACCAAACGAAATAAAGTTTAAATAATTATCACGAGGAATTATGCACAGTGTCTGGGATTAGATAGTGATACACTCGTCATCGCTTAATTTGTGCGACAGACTTTACACATTTTTCCGAGAGGTCGCAACATTTGACTGGTTAAGAGGTCTACATAGTGTTCTAAAATTGATCCTGATCTTATTTAAAGTAATTCTTACCTTAACGAATATTCAATCCGCGGCTTCGTTTACGAGTTATTAACGAAAACCACTGACCAATGAAAGACGAGCTTGGCCGACGATGGACAGTCGAGCCAACGAGGGGAGTCCATTTCCGCTCATTGGCTTGGCCACTTAGCCCAGTTCTGCTCATCGACTTGTCCGGCCAGCGTCAGCCAAGCTCTCTCATTGGTCAGCGTTTTTCGTTAATAACTCGCAAACAAAGCCGCGTATTGCATTTGCGTTAAGAAAAAAGTTACTTCAAATAACCTCGGGAACTCCTCATTTCCCGGATGTACGATAATTTTAGAACACAATGTATGCATACTTTAATTTGACCAAAGTGTTGTATTTGAACGAAGAATATAAAGCAGTATAATTAGAATTATTTTTCAAAAAGATTGCAACAGCTGACTGGTCAACAGGTTCCCGAATTCCTGTGTCCTAATAAACTACCAGAAATAGAAATGAAATGTTTCAAAGAGAAATTAAAATTCCTACTGAAACGATAAAAAAATGATAATAAAAGAACTAAGCGGTCGTTAAAGACCGAGATCGTAAGGATCGCGATCCGCGCGGATCGTATTCGTAAATGGCGTCCTTTAAATCGTAATTAGAGAAGACAGCCGGCGACGCGACGCGGCTAATCAATACGGAACCGATTAATAATCCCGATAACTAAAATATCGCTTTTGTCAATCCGCGCGCAACAGGGTCGAATGAACGCGGCGCGAATAAATCGAGTTAAACGAAAGCGATTGAATAGGCAAACGTTAAGAATAAACGATCGTTTTCCAGGGGCATTGTTTCCCGCACCTGTCTTCTGTTGAAACATATTGCAACATCGCCATTGTCCGGCGCATTTATGCTAAGCCGTCGATCCGGCGATTTTTTAACGCTTTGCCGACCGCGGGCTTATACGTCTTTTATCGACAGTCATATCGAAAACAAAGCTTGACGCGCTTTGCCTCCAAATAAAGGTCTCGAAAGAAAAAACCATTGTGCTCCCCCCACCTCCCCTGTTGTTGCTCTTGGAACTTCTTTGCCGCTCGCAACTTCCACAGGAACAAAAACGGAACTTCTATCTTTATCCCGGCGCGGCTGTGTTAGAAAACTGCGACGCGCGCGATAAATTTCTTTAAGAAAATCTTTTAAAATATCATCTTAATAAGGTAATATCTAACCGAGATATTTATTTCTATGGTACAGGGTCTCGAGTCGCATCAATCGACAAACATGTTTGTAAACAATGTTGTTTACAAACGGACGACGTAATTATTCGTCCAGATGTCATTGATCAGCTGATATTAAGATAGAAAAATGCAAGAAAGTCGACAGAGTTATTTTCAATATTATAATCCAATGTCACCTTGACCCTTCAATTTCGATTTCGTTAAATCTTGAATCTATAAGTCGGAGTAATGGTAATTAAAGATTTTTACAATATTTAAAATACTTTAATTTTATATTTTTAATGCACGCGAAATTGTTAACAATATGACTGTCGCGCCAACCACCTAGAAAATACCGTACAATTTTATTGTTTTTAATTTAATTAAAATTGAAAACTGGTTATAATCAAATAAGGATCCTAATACAATAAGATTATCGTATAAATTAATTTTCATATCCGATTTGTCAAATAATTCCTACACAGGGTTACGGAGCAGTTTAAGCGCACCGCCGCAGCATCCAGTTTCCGTGACGCGGGGGGGTTAAATAAATCGCTTCGGGTTTATGGAATTTTCGAGGTCGCCCCGGTATTGGCAGTCAAAGTGCGAGCAGGAAAACAGGAGGCGCCAAGGCTTGGCCGTGGGAAGCGCGCACTTTCCATTTTGTTCGGCTGATGACGCGGCCGATTTATCGTCGCGAGTTTACGGAACGAAGTCAGAAGTTCCAGACAGTTTGTCGACAATGTTTGACCCAGACCCATTGAAATTCCTCTCCCGTGGATATCGGTCGAACTTAAACGGCAAAGATTCTTGGCGCGGTTCCCGGGGCGAACCTTGGAAAAACCGGGCGAGCGCGCGGGCACACGGAGACCGGGGCACACGAGAGCCCGTCGACGACGCAGGCCCGGTTCTTTCGACAGATCTCTCCGACGTCCAATTAAACCGGCCTTTTTCTCTCTTTTTTTCTCCTAGGGAAGTGTTTACACCTGAGCGGACTGACACCCGAACCACTCACGGCGGACGACGATTACAAACTGTTGCGCTTCGGTATCGGTTTCACAAATATGGTGGCTCGCGCCACTAAAGGCAGCGCTGATCTCACCAGAAAAGAAATCAAAGAAGGTCAGTACCACACACCGACTAGCTATATAACGGACAATTAGTAATCATTATCGGCGCTCCGATTCGCGCCGTCTTTCGCCGATCTTCTTTCTTTATGCAACAATTCTATTTCTTTGCAACTCGTTTTCATTTCATTACAGGCAGAATTTGAAACTGAATTGAAATATTTATCGTTACACTTTTTCTTTTCTCTTCATCTTTTTAGTTCTGTTATAGTTAAGGGATATATATATATTCGATGAATAAATAAATAAGAATAAATCAAGTTTGAAAAAGGAAATGGTTTGTTCAGCTCTTCGATAAAAATAGTGTTAACCGAGAGTGCCACTCGTTGGCAAACATTTTCCATCGTTGAAATCGATAGCCGGCGATGTTTAATATTAGAGATAGATCTGCAAATTTTTTTGAGCTGGTTATTTGGGAACCATCGCGCTCTATCCGGATATATTTCGTTATTTCAGCGGAAGTCAATGCACCCAGTTAAGGATTAATTTTGTAAGCAATCACTGGACACGTCTGTTATTTGTCCCGGTACATTTTCGAACAAAAATCTACTGCGCAACATCCCGGGTAAATACGGTTTTTTTGTTATTTTCGAAATGCAACGTAAGCCTGGCACTCTCCTGCCCGGTTGCATATAAATTGCGATAATCGGAAGATAGAGGAAATCTTTCGGAGGTTCTAATTATTGACCGGCATTAAATTGTCATGCAAATACGCGGGACCGTATCGCTGCTTTGCATTGATACGCGGAACACGGCTATCTAAGGAAGCAAAAAGAATCGAGAATTTGTAAATTGTACGCAAAGTTTGCGTTACGTGTGTTCTTTTATCAGGTGAAACGGCATATTCATTGTCCCATCGGTTTTAATGAAATGGACAGCCATAGGCGCTATCAGCTGTACACTGTAATTTCGTATCTTCTGAAATGTAAATTTTGAAGAAAAATAAGAACGTCTCTAAAATTTAGATTTACCGTGTCGCGCGGCTATCGATGCAAAAACAGCGATATGCAAAAAGTCGTTTACAAAATTGCGCATACCTGATTTTCTTTAAATTATGCAAATGATCGATAAAAACGTACGCGTGGTTTTCTGATCGGTTTTCTTCTCGTTAACGATTCCAGAACGCAATTTGTTTGTAAAGAAAAAAAAAATGCGTTCCGTTCGACCACAAAGTGTGTCACGGAAGCGAAAGAACAAGATTACAAAACCCGTAACTCTATTTCGTATCAATCGATTTCGATCGCATTATAAAATAGCCCAGAATTGTATTCGATTATACGTCGTCGTTCCCGCGCTCCTTCCTCTTTCGCGCAACAAAAGCAACATTGTTATTAACAATATTCAGAGCAAACAACTTTTTCGAAAAGCTGATAAAATATTCTCGTTTCTTGGTCGCTCGGGTACACGTTGAATCCCGAATGAAAATTGACGTAATATTACGTCGGGGATGCTCGGTCACAGTTCCGAATCGCTATCGTTAGAAAATACCGTGGGACGATAATACTTGATCGGGCAATAATCGAGAAAGAAACGTCGATCAGCATTTGCTTTCGAAGGTGGAGCTTTTTTCGTAACTTGTTCGAGGTATTCTACCTTCGATTGGAATCGATACGAACGTTCTAGTGATTCTTCGTTACCGATTTGAGTCGGATACTTACGTTCGAAAACAAAACAAAAAAAACAGCGGAAATAATTGGATCCACAACGAACGGGGAATACATTAACGCAGGCCGATGACTGTTCCCGGCGCTAATTTCGGAAACACCGAAATACCGAAATAGTATCACCGTTAACTCGCGTGCTCTGTGTTCCAGTCGATTTTACCGAATGAACATATTTTTCCTCTTAGCGATTCGTTCCTAGAAAAATTCTTGTTTGAATTTTTTGGCGGATAAAAATCGTCGACGATCTTTATTTATTTGTCACCGGCGATCAACGAAAAGTACGACGCGACGTGGAGAAGACGAAATTAAACTAAAAATTGTAGTACTTCGTAACTGTGTCGCGTCTTTGAAAACCGCCGTATTAACGATTTTATGCTGAATAAGATTAACTTTTTTTATTGAAAAAAAAACTGTGCAACGTTCGAGAATACCGTGCGTTTCAAAGCAAAATATACATGTTTCCCTTTTGAATGTATTTTCATTCCTCCGTTGACAAACGAAACTGGCAAATTGCAATATTTATTGAATGCTAGATATATTTTGTTAGCGCTGAAAACAACACTGCTTGGGTTTGAACAAACTATTACATTTCATTCGTTTAGTTCTGAGTTCTGTAGTATCTTTGCTTTTTTTTCTCTCTCTCTCTATACATTCATAGCGTCTTTTTGTTTATCGTAGTTTCTCTTTTGTTAAGTGTTATTTTATTAATCGTGATTGCGCAACTTTCTAACTTATTCGCTCGTTAGACGTTTGTTATTTCATGGAGACAAGGACCGTCAAAAATTCCGTCGAATGATTACTTAAGGATTGAATAACAACAATTTTTTGTTTAATAGCTCGAATCGCTTGAAAATAATGTTCCACCATATAAATTAACGGAGGAAAAACTTACGATCTCCGCATTTGATCAGGATGAAACGATATCCCGTACGAGTCTCGAGATTAAATTGAGCTAAGAATGAACTGCGCTGGAAAAAATTCGCGGCCAACAACATTTTCAAAGAGCGTTCGTTTGCGATGGTTTTTTCTGCCTCTGTGCCTTCAGCGCCAACGACTCGCGTTCGTCGCCGATATCTCTCGAGGCCTGGTTTCGGCCATGGAGGGTCTAGCATAGGCATCTCCCGGGACGTAGAGGGGAATACGAGGTTTAGGTAACAAACGACACGATGGCCGACACTTGGCCTACCGTGCGAGCATTTCGAGAGGGCCTCTACGTGGTCTTCCGAAAACGCGCGACGCACGGTATACGTAGGGAAAAACGGACCTAACACGACGGCCGACAAAAACACGGACAATTGTGCAGTGTATCTGAATAGATTTTGAAATCGTCGGAGACGAGTGATGCCCGAGGTCACTCGGAAAGTACAGTTTCGATAAGGAAAAAGATTCTTCGAACGGCCATATCCGAATCACCAATTTCAAGCGATTCGAATCATACGGGACACCCTGTATATTTCTTATGCTCGCAGGAAGAGAGCGTTGGGCCTCGGGGTCACCGATTTCGTCGAACTCACTTTATAAATCTCGTTCTTCCGTTTGCGAATATATACCATTACAGCGACGAAAATTCGATGGTTTCTTTTCATTAGCTATTTACTATTAATCTTTCATTGATGCAACGAAATCCTAGAGCGGTGGGGGTAACGGGTTCGAGAGGAAGCAGTCCCCGAGCACCACTTCCAGAAATTCATTGCACTAATGAAACTTCGATCGTCCATAATAGCGTGTATGTATTTGTAAACAGAAGAAGGAGACCTAATAAATGAAGTATCAACATAATCGGTGACCTCAGAGCCTTCGGATTCTCTTCGTGGAAATTACTTGTACAAAGTAAACGTATAAATTATCATTACGATAATTTCGTTATTTGAACGACGGTGAATCGGTTTTTGTAAATTATCCGGAGAAATGAAATCAGATTATCGTCGTTAATGTTTTGACTTCGACTATCCCCCCCTCCTCTTAAGAGTGTTAGGATTAATCAAACGAAGCGGTCGCGTCGGCCACGAGGTTCAGACCGGGGCTCCTCGCCTAAGCTCGTAAGAATTTTTCGACATACCGTGAACACATGGAGGACAGAAACCAGCCCGTTCCCAGCACAGACGATTACGTATATCGTTCCCGGTGGAATGATCTAGACAAATCTTCTCCCGCCGCGATGCCAACACGCTTCCGCAAAGTCGTGAAACGGATGTTTCGTGGATCGAAGCCGCGATTCTGGGCATATTTCCTCCTATCGGGAACGAACCGCGTGCTCGCGCTTGTCCGCGACCGTCATCTGCCGCGTATTTTACGCTCTCGTTTGTTCGTTTTTCTCGGCTACCCTCGATAATGCCGTCTTCTCGGCCGAGATAAATGCCCGGTGCCGTAGATTCGCGAGTTGTAAACAAAAAGCTGTCCGACGCTCGTCGATATAATCGTCTTCTCTTAGCTTCGGAACCAGTGTTGTCATTCATGAAAACTTCTCTCGTAGCTTATATACACCTCTTTCACAATCACTGTCACGCGTCGCTATTTTGTTTTGCCTCTTCTGCGTGACCTCTCTCCTCTCCCCTCTCCTAGCCTATCGGTCTTTTGTTCTTTCTCACCACGTTGCAACATACCTTTCTCACGCTATCATACTTAATAGTATTAATTTCTATTTTTATTGTATCACGAATCCGCTTGTTTCGTTCCTTATTATTTATTTACACTCGAGACACCGAAGAAAGTTTTCTCGGTTGTAACGCGACACTGTTACGCAATATATAAACGAAATAATCTGCAACGCGATGATCGTGTAACCTGCATTACGGTGTCTTTGTTTTGGTAGAAAGCCGCCTAAGATACGTTTACGCGTAGTCATAATTACTGTCCATCCCCGGTGCTCTTGCTTACGGGCTTTCAACGTGGCAGGCGGGGAGTGGACAGTTATTATGACTACGGGCGTATTTCGAGTATCGTCTTTCTAAAAACCTTCCGGGGACAAAGCGTAAGTGACCGAGTGAAGCAGTATTTTTAGGATGCTCGAGGAATAATGGCT
Organism: Augochlora pura; assembly: GCF_028453695.1. NCBI lineage: Eukaryota > Metazoa > Arthropoda > Insecta > Hymenoptera > Halictidae > Augochlora > Augochlora pura. The sequence goes on from NC_135781.1 coordinate 3,616,424, forward strand.
AGACGGTAATAGTCGCGCGATTTCGTCGCCGCGAGCGCTTTTCGTCCGACAAAAGACGACGCCCGTCGGCTCTCATTAAAACGATCAAGGCCGATTGATTTATTCCCTCGCGACAGAAACGATGTACTGTTACGAAGTTATCTGCTTACCGCGCGGACAACCGAGAGAGAGAGAGCCCCGTTTTCTCCTCCTTCTCGCGTTCCGTTGATCGATCTTTTTTCGTGCGAGGCGCACGCCTTCGCGATAAACACATTTTACAATGTTTCCCCACCGTGAACACCGAACCTACGATAAACGGGGCGCATCGATTAAACTGTCTTCGATCCGGGGAAAAAATTCCAGCGCCGATCAACCCGTGTTCCGATCGACGACAATGTAACCGAAACGTTTCGCAAAAGCCGACGCGCGGCCGAGTTGCAACAAAGTGGTGCCGGAAGAGTCCCGGCGGATTGACAGCAGAGGATTCGACAGCGTTTCGATTGTTTTCGAACGATCTCTCGAAAACGATGGATCTAGATGCCGGGCTTCGACTTGATTCGATCGGAAATCCTTCGTTTCGCCACGAATCCAATAACAAACGTTTGGAAGAAAGTTGCGCGCACGGTTAACTAACGCGGCGTAAATAACAGACAGCTTGCAAGGCGTGTTAATTATTAAACAACGATATTCCGGTAGCTAAACTACCTATAACCTCGCCGGCGAGCAGCGTCGTGATCACGGCGGCTTGTAAATTACCGAAACGACGGTACAAAGAAACGGTTGTCGTCGTTGCTTATTTCTTTTCGGTTGCCAAAGAACTTCCGGTGTTTCGGATGCGACGATCGAACGCGACAGAACGAGCTATCGTATCGCGACCGGGGATCGACCGTCGAAGAGAACGCGACACGCGAACGATAAAGGCGCCCGACGATTGGCGTTCATTGATAAAAGTCGGTTTACTTACCGTGGGTGCTAGGTGTTCGCCAGCGGCGACAAGTTGCACGACAAACAGTGGCCTCGATTCGCGCGATCCGTCTTTCTTTTCGTTCCCCGCGATCGCCGAATCCACCGCGTTCCACGCTGGCCGAACTAAACCGGTCGTCGCACTAACGATAGACCGAGAATATCCGCGGCCACGATCAAGACAAACACTGAACGAGAATCGATCCCGATCGGCCTCGACATTCAGCCGGTTCGTCGTACGATCATCACCGCGAGAAGACTGGCGGCACGCGGCATTCCACTGTTGCCAACCTCGACGCCTGAAATTCTCTCGAGCGCGCGCGAATCGCGATCCACGCATCGCCTGCTAACGATGCGTGAACCGCGGGGCCCGCCAGATAACAGAACAACCGAACGAGCGGCGTTCGAAACCCGTTAACCAGTCGAACCGCTAACACCGTGCCTAACTGGCGCTAGAAACTGTGTTCACCATAACTTGCTACGGAAATGTTGCCGTAAATCGATTCACAAAGAAATTTGCTTATTCTTTTCAATTCGAACATCTTTGTAATTTCTACAATTGTGATATCATTTGAAAATGGCGGTTTAACCAGCTCTGGTAAATTTGATATTATAATTGCTCTATTTTTGGCCATCGACTTCAAAACTTCCGTTTTAATACCGATGTTATTATTTATATGGTGTGACTTAAAATACACGGTTTTAAATGTAATGTACAGAGAAATTGTTTTAATGTGATTCGTAGAAAGATGAAAATAATTTTATGGTAGCTAGACTGTTTTGTAAAAATTGATTATTTTAACGGAAACTCGTCAATTCCTCGTTACATCATTTATCGTTGAAGAAATATGGAGAGGTCCTTGTCATTAATATTTTCTCATACATTTAAAAAAGTAGTAATATGGCTCGAAGAATATTCCAGCAGTTTCCGAAGCATAAGAATAAAGAAAGAAGCATGAAAAATGATGTTTACGTATATGCGTATATCACGCGATAAGTATCTGTGATCGAATCGACGATAAGAATTCATACTCCGTAATAACAGGGGAAAGGAATTGATAATAATATTAAATATGGATCCGCATTAATATCCTCTCCGGTGTTAACGACCAGGAAAATTGCACGTACACGTGTATATACTAACGATGCAACCGCGTTAGAGTTGCATTTATAATTTATAATTGATAGTCTTTAAGGAATCGAAAATACACGAAGCGTTTCGAAGCGGCGATAACGTCCCTCGGTGCTTCGAAACGCTTGGCGTAACAAAATTGTGTTCCGAGGAATTAAAAAAAAAAAACTGTATCTCTCTTGCAGGTAGCCACATTCTGTTAGAGAAATTACGAAAATACAAGCCGAAGATCGCCGTGTTCAACGGTAAGCTGATATACGAGGTGTTCTCGGGGAAGAAGGAGTTTGGATTCGGTAGACAGCCAAACCTGGTCGAAGGAACCAACACGGTGAGTTGAAACGAATCGTAGAGAACGATCGTGTTTGTTCGCAATTCGGTAACTAACCCTGGATAATCTCTCGGTTTGTAGTACATGTGGGTGATGCCATCGAGTAGCGCGAGATGCGCGCAGCTGCCCCGTGCAGCGGACAAGGTGCCGTATTACGCGGCATTGAAGAAGTTCCGGGATTACCTGAAAGGTGAGATCCCGCACCTGGACGAGTCCGACATCGTGTTCGCGGACTCGAAGCTGAAGAAGAAGGACCAGGATGCGATCGAGGACAAGAAGCCCGGGTTCTGCGACGATCTGATGAACGAGGGCGACAGCAGGATGACGGAGGTGAACGGGACGGTGATCAAACAGGAGCCGAACTCTCAGATACCGGGCAAGAAGAAGCGAGGCAGGCCGAAGAAGATCAAGAACCCGGAGGATCAGCCGCCGCCGGATCCGGAGAAGCTGGACGCGAACGGTGAGGTGATCAAGAAGCGTCGAGGACGCCCGAAGAAGATACACCAGCAACAGAAGCAACAGGAGAGGGAGATGCGGGAGCGGGAGCAGCAGCAGCAGCAGCAACAGCACCAGGGGATGGGACACCTCGGGGACGGTTACGGCGTGGTGCCGAACTGTTTCTCGCCGCCGAAGACGTTCGCGCACATGGCACCGTACCCGCAGCCGATGAACGACTCCGGGTTCTACGGGCAGGGGATGAACGACAGCCCGTACAACATGAACGCGAAGCAGAGCCCGGTGCACCTCCAGCACTATAGCCAAAGCCCGAAGTCGATGTCGCTCTCGTTCACCCATTCCGACCTTTCCTCGGAGATAAACACGGCCATCTCCTCGGAGAATAATCTGGAACCGTCGCCGTTGACCTCGCCGAGCGTCGAGCACCCGGACTTCGAGCCGCCCACCAGCATCTCGCAACAGAACATGAGCAACGACCATCGCCAGTACAATCCGGCCGGGAACGGCGAGAACCAGGTCCACCATGGGAGCCCGGGAACACCGTCCCACCCGAGCTACACCAGTTACATGGGTTACCACGAGCAAGCCTCGGAGTCTCATAACCCCCATCCCCATCAGACCACGCCGACGCCGTTGAGCCAAACCACCGACGAGCACTCGCACCATTCCCATCCGACTCCGCCGCACACGCATCCTCACACGCCCACGCACTCCTCGATGTCGCCGCACCATCCTCACGAGCAGTACGGCATCAAGAGGAACACGGGCCAGGACGTGGCGTCGAAGAGCCTCAGCGACCTGGAGTCCCTGGTCGATCAGATCCCGAGCATAGCCGACGGTGGTAGCCAGCGGCTCCAGCACGGCCACCCGGGCATGAACGACGACGGCTCCCTCGCGGAGAAGATGGACGCGCACCATCAGTATCTGCCGGGCTTCGCCGGAATGACCAACGCGGGAATGTCCAATTATAGTCCTCCGCTGGCACCCGGCGGCTCGATCTACCCGAGCTCGCTGCACAACTCGCCGAACGACGGCTACGGGTCCCTCTACAACATGAACAGCCGCCAGCACCAGGAATCGCAGCAGCAGCAACAACAGCAACAACAGCACCAACAGCAACAGCAGCAGCAGCAGCAACAACAGCAGCAGCAACAGCAGCAGCAGCACAGCAAGCTATACACGGTGGAGAATCTCGCGTCGAGCAATTACACGCCGAGCATGAACCACGGACACCCGGGCAACTCGTACCCGAACATCATCCCCGGGCCGCACTACCCCGTGCCGATGGGCTCCACGAACGGATACCTTTTCAGCGGCCTCGAGCCCAGCCTGATGCAGCGCACCTACGGGATGGGCAGTATGAGCGGCATGGGAGGAATGCACCCGTCCCTCGGTCACATGGCCAATCCTTATCCCTACAACGGATCGTATTCTAGTTCCTTCGACGCGTATCCGGCACCACCGGCGGGTATACACGCGCCCAGCGCGAACTATCCTGGCGGTTACACGAGCGTCGGCGGCTCCACGCCGGGCACATCCACGCCGCCGTCTTACCTCCCGTCTCACCATAGGCCGCCGGTCGACCTTGCTTACGACGGTGTATGATAATCGATGTAAAGCTATTCAACGAGCGATAGCGTCTCGAGGCGCTGCGTTTATCTTTTCTACGTATTTTTACACGTTTAGGATCCGCCGCCGCCGCCGCCACCGCCGCTGCCGCCGCCGCCGTCGTCGCCGTCGCCGTCGTCTGAACGATACGAGAGCTTCTCGTTAAAGGACGCTTTCCGGCGCGACTCTGCTGCCGTGATCACGAGCACGCGCGCGTTTTCCTTCCTTCCTTCCTTCCTTCCTTCCTTCCTTCCTCTCTCCTCCTCCTCCTCCTCGTCTCTATTTCACTTTCACTTCCCCATTCATCCTTTCTCCGGAGCAACAACGCGACTCATCGCGCCACGACCCGCTCCGTTTCCTCCGGTTTCATTACCAGCTCACGATCCACGATCGCGCCGCGCGAGTAATCACGGCCGCGCGGCTCCGAGCTCTGGAAAACAGTGAGGAGAACGCCGAAAGACCGAGCCGGACCGGCCGCGTTCGAGCCATTCCGCGTCCCAATCGTGTCGTACTTGCCGCATGACCTTTCTCAAACTCACCGGATTCGCTTGTACGTCGTCGACGGGCGTTCAAGTTTCCAAGATGTTAGCCACCTAGATCACATGATTCTCGAGATATTGTTCGCCAAGCCTTCGCTTGAACCGCCGCGTACCTCGGAAAGAGGATCAAGCCGCGATAGCGATCGATCGTGAATCATGCCCGAGCCCGATTTATCTGATACATCTTAGCGCAGCGTTAGTACTCGCGGTGTTTATCCAGCGCGACTAGTCCGACTCGGGCCGCGACGTCTGGCTGGAACCGCCCGCGTACCTTGGAAAGAGAAACACCTGTACGATATCAATCGGTTCACCGAATCATGCCTCGAACGCGATCTTACCCGGACATCTTGTGGGGGGGGGGGGGGGGAGGAAGCAAAATACTTGCGGTGTTGTTAGCGGTACTGGGTCCAACATGGGTGCTGGACCATTTCCGGCCTTCTTCCCTTAGCCGATCTGTTGTAGCGATCCCGCAGGAACCATTGTCAAATCATTGTATCTAGGCAGCTAACGTTCCCCGAAACTTCGTTCCCAGCGCTATGCAACGAACTCTGCGAGATTTGGCGAGAACCTGGCGTTAACACATGTGCCGAAATTCTGCGGAAGAACGACGGGTCTCGAGACCAAGGGCGTGCTATATGCGATGCTATCGATCCCTCCGTCGAATTGATGTGTCGCGATCGTCTGCGGCGAGGAAAACGGCTCCGTCGTGAGACGCCGCGGTCCCGTTTCCCTCGTTCCTCTTTCGATTCTGTTGCTTCTCTCCTCTCGCGCGTCACCGCGCGCGTCGTTACTGTTATCGTTTCGTTTGTTGTTGAGAATATCGTTTCGCTGGGCCGACACCAGCTAAAGTGCAATCCGTTGACACGGCGGGTCACGATCGAGAGAGGAAAAGAAAGATAGAGATTGCGTGTGCGTGACTGTATGGATGTATGTGCATATGCATGCGTATGTATGCTTGCGCGTGAGAGAACGAGAGAGAGAGAGAGAGAGAGAACACGCGTTGTGGCTCGTCGGAGTTTCTAAAGTTTCTCGTTTTCCTTGTTACTTTATTTTAGTCGCATTACCCTTCTCAATATTTTGAGTCTTTTGTTTGGTCCTCTTGTAAAAGTGGGGGGAAAAAACTCTTTCGTTGGTTCGTCGGCGACTCGCGATCCGCGCCGCGCGTCTCCGTGCCGTTTCACCGCGGGACCGAGACTCGAATGTTGAACGAACGGCTGCGGTCGGGCATTCTTTACAAGATCGTTCCACGGAGCGGAACGTGCGCGCCCGAATTCGCGGGACCGGTGCACGCATGTACATACCACGGATCCGTCCCCGCCGTGATTTCGACGCGTCCACCGGAAACCGTAATCGCACGTGCTCATTACGGGGAACGTAATTACGCGGCGGTGGTCCGTGCAACTCTCTCGGAATGCGTCCCGCAAAAATTCGGGTGTACTTTCGGCTCCTGGTGTAACGAATGCCGTCTCGCAGCCGATATATCCGTATATATATATATATACATATGTTACAAAACCTATTATTATTATTATTATTATTAATATTATTATTATCACTATTATTATTATTAATATTATTATTACTGGATTATTATTATTATTGGTATTAATAATATTATTATTATTACATTATTATTATTATTTTATTTTTATTATAATAATGATTATTATTATTGAATGAGAGCAATAACGCGGACGCGCGTGTACACACACGATTAATTGCGAGCTGTACATGCTTAATGCGAATCTAGTCAATTCGATTCGTTGAATCGTAGCACCGTTGCAATGCGATAAGCCGAGCCGCTTTGCGCGCCGATTAAATCCGGCGATCGCCCAACAAAATCGTGTACCTTCGGTATGTAGGTATCCGCCTGTAGAGAGTGCCGCTGGCTGCGACGCAATTGGAGGTAGACGACCGTGAGGCGACTTACGCGGGTTCCTAATTAGCGTCGCGCGAACACGCGTGAACCCGGCGTGCCGCTCGCGTCTGGTTGCGACCCATCGGTCCCGAAACCTCTGCTTTTCGAGGAAAGAGAGAGAGAGAGAGAGAGAGAGAGAGAGAGAGAGAACACAGGCGCGATCCACGGCCGACGAGATCGCGAACGATCGAAACGCGCCGTCTCCGTTCCGCTGTTCGCGTCGACGAACCTCGGCTATCACAAAAAACATCGAGAGTTTTTCCATGTACAGACTGAGCCACGCGCCGTTAACCTGTTGACCGGGAGAGCGACGAGTTATCTCGTCACCGCGTTCGCCGATCATTTGTTCCGTTTCCCCGTGTCTCCGTTTCGTACGCGTCCGAACCGCGCGGCTTTTCCCTCGTCGCGGCTCCGTCGAGAAGAGTGATCCGTGATCGTGGTAGACCCGACGTGGTGTCGGCCGACTACGGCAGACAACGCGGAGGTGCGCGCGGACGAGACGCCACGGAGGGAAAGCCGCGGCTTCGCGTACCGCGTCGACGAAATAGTCGTTGTTTCCGTTCGACGATCGAGGCGTCCGAAGGAGAATCGCCCGTTTAACAGGTTAAGCTTCTCGCTTATGAAGTTTGTAAGCTTTTTTCTAACGGAGTGCATATTGAATAGTTATTATATCGTAAACCGCGTCGTCGAAGGACACTGCACGGGATAAAATAATTTAAGTACCGACAGCCGGGACGCGTTCCCGATCGTATCCCCGGATCAGGCATCGGAGGCATCCAAGGCATTACACTTTCTGGCTCCCTGCCGATTCGGATTCGGGCAGGCATCCTCGCTCTCGCAACCTCGCACCCGCTCTACAGCCATATATTATAGCCGTTTTCTCGTTGCAGATTCCGTTTTATCGCGTCTCCAAGATCGTTGACACACACACACGCACACACACGCATATATACAGAAACACACACACAACAGACAAACAAACAAACAAACAATCGCGACACACCGCTGTGAGAATATTTCGTACGTTACCGTGATTTTTATATAGTTATCGCGTTATTATGTTGTCTCGTTGATTATATTTGATTGCCGCGTTTCGAACAATCGAGGATCCACGGGTGCCGGGCGCCGATCGACGCGCGCGAACCAGTTGATTTAGATGCATGCCATGATCGGCGCATCCCTTCTTTGTCGCTGATCGACGCTGTACAATTATGCATCTGGCATGATTATATATATAAATAAACGAATGCGGACGCGCTCGCGCGTACACGCGGCGACGGACACACGCGCGCGCATACGGATTACACGCGTGTGCGCGTGTACGCGTACGCGCCGTGACGGGTGATACGGCGCGCAGAGGCTCGCGCACACGCTCTCGGATCAACGCTCGTGGGGGACAAGGAAACGCGCTCGCTGGGTCGCGCGCGCGCGCTCGCATTCACAAGGATATACATAAAGTATAAATATATTATATATTGACTATCTACGATAAGCGAGAAACATTTATCTCGAGTAATCACATAGAATGTGTTGAAAACATTTAAAATGATGCACAGGGTATAGATGAGAGAATCGTTGATATAATAACTGATGTCTATATAATGAATGTTTCTTTTGTTCTCTATCGGCCTCAAGGACACAATGCCGCGTACGATCGACAATTACTATAGTAGATGTTTTTTCAGAATCCATTCCGATTCCGAGGTGGAACAGTTATAGCATTAAGTGTCTGTCGGTGTTAAACGTTTTCATCGATGATTAAATGAAATGAAACCGAACAAAATGGGAGAACATAATGCGAGGAGGAGACTTTCAAAATGGAGGGAGCGAGAGACACATAGAGTGAGAGAGAGAACGTGGGGGAGAGAAAGGATACGGCGAGAGACAGAGAGCTTGCGTGCTTGCGAGAGAGAGAGAGAGAGAGAGAGAGAGAGAGAGAGAGAAAGAGTGCATAAATGTGTGCGTGTGAGAGAGAAACAGGCGCAAAGGAAACGGAAACGAACGCGTTGCCGTGCCGAACGGAACCAGCCATCGCTATCAACTAATTGAACATTTCGTCGATTAATCGAATTAACTTGATTGTAAATTGATCGGTAAGGTTTAACTATTAAGTATAAATATATTATACAGATTTAAGTGGTTTCGCTGTTGATCGTATCGAAATAAACAAACAAAAAAAAAAAAAAGAAAACGAAAAAATGACGAAAGAAAGAGGGAAAGCATGAGACGACCAGGGAGAAAAAGAACAGAAAGAAAGAAAGAGAGGAAAGAATCGAGAAACGCGCAAGCGAGTGAACGGAGCTCCGGCTGGGCAACCGGCCACTTCGACATATTTTTTAATCGCTTCGAGCCTCCCGTTTGTTATACCTAATCGAACGTAGTCGCGGTGTAACGAACGCGCGCGCGCGCGCAAACGATCGATCGAGACCGTCGTCGATCGCGAAGCATACGATCGCCGTTTGGTCTCGTGACGGAAACGCGGTGAACCGACCGCTCGCGCAAATCAACCGGCCATTTTGCCAAAAAAAATACTTTCGTCACAATCCCGGTTTGATCAGGACACGTTCTAGAATTCGCCTGACACTCGAGCTACCGAAGGAGGACTTATCGCGTTCGATGATTCTTCGCAGATCTTCTTTCTTTCCTTTCGTTGCACCCACACCTAGCTTCTCCTCTCAATACGCGCCATAACGCGCCAATACGAAAACGGGCTCGCGGCGATACGGGACCGTGGATCAGTAATTTCCTGTTGCCCCTTCTAATCGCTTAGAAAGCAAAACGGAAACGATTGCTGGCAGAAGAGATCCACAGTCTCCGCGTCCGACAGTTAAATAACAGCGCCAGAGATTGCGGCTCGATCGTGTTCCCCGCGATCGATTAAATCACGATCGAACACCGACGGGAGTGCCGCGAATTCGAAGAGGGAAAAACCTCGCGGATCGTTGTTTCACCTGGGAGACCGTCCCGTCGTTTTCGATTCGCTAATGAAGCTCCGTTGCGATCGTCATCCAGGATCGCAGCCGTTGATTCGCGGCCGGATGGTGCGCCAGCTACCCCGGGGAGGGGGGTCCGCTTTTTTACCAACCGCGAACGCGCGAGTTTCTCGCGCCCTGTCCGCCAGTAAACGGCAGACCTTGATCCGTTGGGACGCAGAAAGGAAAAGGATCGGTTCGACCTTCGAGTCTACGGCAGCCGTGACCGCTATCGAGGAAAATCTGTGCCCGCGAGGTACGGCGTCTCGAAATGGAAAACTGTTCGGTGTCGCTTCTAGCTTCGCGGTGTCCCGCGCCACTCGAATCCGATGAAAGCCGAACCGAAGCCCGTCGATCTGTGAGCACCTGTATTTCTTTCGTCGGAGCCGAAGTTAGCGTCCTTACCTACCACGAATGATCGTATTGTAATCTTCTTTCGCTGTAAACTGTCCAAAGATAAGCGCAACGACTTTACCGAGGGAAGAATGTGATTGTAGCGTCGCGCGATACCATAGTTAGGGAAGAAAGGAGCGCCGAGGTCACACCGGCGCCGCGTCGTATTGTACGGTATACGTGGATGAATGAGATCGCGACGCGCGATACCTCTTGTAAATTTGCAACCTAACGAAAGCTGCGGAGATGAAATTTTCTCTTTCTCGGCTCGCATTAATGGAGTCATTGGCAGTTTTGTGTCAACAAATAAACTGATTCGTTAAAACGACACGCCCCACCCTTATTTCCGCCTGAAAATAGCTCAGTACTCGGATGTCGATCGTTAAACAAGTTGGAAAAGAAAACGTGGAAGAGAATTCTCGTTGAATTAGAATAATGTCCCCTTCGGTGTATGCAACCTGTCGTGCTAGACCGGTAACTGTACTTTTATTTGCATACCTTCAGGCAAACGGGGCTTCCGTATTTGGCCGTTAGATGGATGGAGAAATTGAGGCATAGATAAGGCATGAGAATAGAGAGCTTACTCGGTATGTCTTTCGGCATGCGCGCGTTGAGTCTTTTTAGATCCTCGTCAAAATTAAAGTAAGTTAATTAAGAAACAGAGAAAGGAAGAACAGGGACTAGAGAAGAGTGAAGCTTCGAGATTTATCAAGAGGATCAACCATATGATAAAAGTTTTTGAACATGTAAATGGGTCTTGAAAGTGCTCCAGCGTTCCGTCTTGCTCGTTTGCGTAGTTCGTGCTTCAAGAGTGGATAAAGTGTCGGTTCACTGTGTCTATCAATAATTGTAATTACAATTTTAGTTTAAAATGCCGCTAGAACAACTCGAAGAAGGAAGCTTGGAGAAGAACCCAGACTTGGAGGTGGCGCAAATGAAATTTGTGTTAGGCTTGCATGGAGGCAAATATGATTCTGCAATAAAGACTTCACTTATGAATGCCATCGTTGCACAAAGTGAGATTGCATTTTTTTTAGTGTTTTCGATATTCCGATATATGAACATATTTAAATAGCTTTTGTTACAATGTATTGTTAGGGAATGCCCTAGATTAAATTATTATTCACGTTATTGTTTCATTGTTCATTAATTTTTTACTTTCTGTTATAACGTTCACTCTAACCTACTTTATTTACGATTTTCTGTGATATTACTGTTCAAAATATTCGGGCTATTTTCATTGTCTAATTGATCTCTGTATTTTGCAAATTTCTAATATAATTTTGTTTGTTTAGTTAATATTTGTTTGTCCGCCTGTTTCTCATTTAAATTTATAATTTTTGTAGACATGGCACCAATTTATGAAGAAGTATGTACCGAGTTCGACTGGACTTTGGATGAAACCCTTCTGGCTGAGATGAAGGCACGCAATGCGGAGAAGTTGAAAGAACTTGATGATGCTATAGAAGATGCCGAGAAGAATTTAGGAGAAATGGAAGTACGAGAGGCTAATCTTAAAAAGGCTGAGCACCTTTCTAGAATAGGAGATAAGAAAGGTGCTATCGCTGCATTTCGTAAAACTTATAGTAAAACTGTATCTTTGGGTCACAGACTAGACATTCTGTTTCATAATATTAGGATAGGATTGTTCTATATGGATCATGATTTCATTACAGCGAACATAGAAAAAGCTAAGAGGTACAAAGATTAAGTCCTTGCATAATAATGCTATATAAGGTGCAAGAAGCACTTCTATAATATAATCTTAATTTAGTTTAATAGAACAAGGTGGTGACTGGGATAGGAGGAACAGACTCAAGGTCTACCAAGGATTTTATTGCATAGCAATAAGAGATTTCAAAGCAGCCACAAATTTCTTTTTGGACACAATTAGCACATACACATGTTACGAGCTTACGGATTACAATACATTCGTTAAATACACGGTATACTTAAGTATGATATGTTTACCAAGGAATGAACTCAGAGATAAAATTATCAAAGGTTCTGAAATTTTGGAAGTGCTTCATAGTCTTCCAGACGAGAAAGATTATGTATTTTCTTTGTACAACTGTCAGTATGCTGATTTCTTCAAGAATCTCGGTATTTCAACATTCTTTTATATAGACAAAAACATGCTTATAAAAGAAAGATCATAATAATAACAATAATACTTGTTTTTAGCAAATGTCGAATTTGCGATGAGCAAAAACTTTTTATTCTATCCACATTATCATTATTATGCCAGAGAGATGCGTATTCTCGCGTACACACAACTTTTGGAATCGTACAGGTCGCTGACACTAGAGTATATGGGAATCGCATTCGGTATGAACGACGAGTTCATGGAACGGTAAGCTTAGCAACTTTGCAATTTAATTAATTGGAACTAGATTTGTCTTTGTAATACAATTTTTTATTCTAGGGAGATTTCACGTTTCATTGTAGCAGGAAGATTACATTGTAAAATTGATCATGTTTGTAAAGTAGTTGAAACAAATAGACCTGATAGCAAAAATTGGCAATATCAAGCTATAGTCAAGCAAGGGGATTTGCTGCTTAATAGGGTGCAAAAATTGTCGCGTGTTATTAATATTTAATTATAAGAAGAATAAATCATAATGATTCAATATCAAACCAGAAAATCTACTCATTTACGTGTTTCAAATTCTTGTAGATTAATTTGTAACATACTTAATATTAATTTTGTATCAAAGAACCCTATTATAATTACTCAAACAATGGTAAAAAAAACACATTAAATGTGACTATTGATACACAGTGTGTGCACTTTTTGTTCCTTCTGTTCTCTCTTTTAAAATATTTATAAATAATAGAACGTAAGGACAGTCAAAGGATTTAGAAGATATACTGACCCACCGAGGGAGTCCGTATAAACCGCTCTTCCCTCTCCAGCAAGTGACAGGATATCCATAATTAATCTGTCACTACGAAAAAAAGACTCGAATATTTCATAATTTCTCCTCTTTGCAAATTGTACATTTTTGTTTAGAAGCTGATGGACGATTAGAGAATATGTACTGTAGCTGTAAAACAACTAATTAAGGACTGTAGAACTTAACGTAATACATATATTTTTGGAAAAGCGAAACAGAAAATCGTCCAGCGCCATATTATTAAGAAACGAAAGTGACACTAAAAATCATCCTCCTGTTTTTATTCGATATATCGGCTCCAGTTGTACTTGCGAAAAGTGCCAGAGCCGATATATCGGCTCGCGCCTTGTAGCGGTTTACTACTCGCATTGCGGGAGAACTCTATCTCAAAATAAATTTGTAATGCGTTATAAATGATCTAATTTCATTACAAGATATAGTGCGACCAGCTTTTTGAATCATGTAAATATTGTTTCTCGTTTGGTTTTTACAAGCATTTTTCCGAACCCTTGTAAAACTGTGAAATTCGGCCGGTTTTTTTCGCATAGACACCTCTATTTCGCCCGGCACTAAAAGGGTTAATATTTTGTCGAATGCCCTCTACTATTTTCTACAGTTTTTCGGCACTTTGTTTCAAATTTATTTTTAAAATGTTCAATCTATCTACTTTTTCATAATTCCTCCGACAAAATGTAAATTACCAACCTCATGGTAGAAGAAATAATATTTTTTATTTTTAATTTAATACACTTTAATTGCATTTTGTTTGCCTTTTTATATTTTTCATTTTTGCTAAAAATGTTTAAGATTTGTACTGGAACATAATCTGATATTTCACGAGGACGATAATATTAAAATTAATTGACAATAAATTTTTTAGTTTAGGGAACCCCCGAATTTTTGATGTGACTTCCGTTTCATAGATGTCGTAGAAGACATTACTTTTTATTTATTTTTATAGAAAACTGTACATTATTTTATACATAAAATAATTAAATAAAACTCGTAGAATATTTCTGTACAGATTAAAACAGTACTTGCTTATATAAAATATTTGATAAACAAAACTAAAAAAAGGATGGCACTGACGATTTTCAATGTGGCCGACATATAGCATTTTCGAAAACTCAGGTAACGCGTTCAAAACGTTGTAACGGTCATTTCAGTAGGGACGCAGCAACGGTCAGAAAGGTATCAAACGGACGAAAATGGGTCGGCGAAAGAGCAAACGGCAAGCTCCTCAAAAAAGAAAAGCCATCGAGCCTATGGATTTACAATTTACGTGTCCATTTTGTAACCATGAAAAATCGTGCGAAGTAAAAATGTAAGTTTTGTGTTTACGAAGAATCCAATGGCCGCCGAGATACGGTATGTATAATGTATAACGTTGTTTGTGATTTTAGGGATAAAGGCCGCAATACAGCAAGAATTTCGTGTCGGGTCTGTTTAGAGGATTATCAGACCACTGTCAATGTCCTGTCAGAACCGATCGACGTATACAACGACTGGATCGACGCGTGCGATGCCATCAATTGAACATTATTTTGGTGATCCGGACAAAGGAACTTGTTGTGCCTTTTTTATACGCTTGAAACATTGTACGATCGTATCAATGCTTACAACTAACCGCATTCCATCGATTGTCCGATACTATTTCCTATTTTGACTGCAATGAATTGACGATGTTTACCAGTATTTTGTAAGGTATCATCGTTAGGTGTAGCACATTCGGCATTTTAATTGCTTTACATGATTATTTCAATTGTGAAATAAACCAACAGTTTGTGAGGGAGTGAATGTGAGAAAATGACAAAGTCGAGAGATAATTTATTTGCAAAATGAATCAATGACACGAACTTTGAAATGTCCGTTGTCAAGGTTAATTTCTGCGAGCAACTTCGTTCACACGTATGCGTATAACCGCTTTACAGTTTTAATTGGATAAATATGAACAAATGTATTTTTTGAAATACGATTTTAATCCATTTCCAATTAACAAACAATGAAAAGCGATTATATTTTTTAACCAGCTATTTATGGTTAATGACTAATATTTACGATCAATAATTGACTGATTTTTAACTCTATTTGTATATGTACATATTTATGTATCAAATAAAACTCCACGGAGAAGAATGACTTTTAAAATGCGCGCTTTATTTCAGTTTCCCGATATAAATGACGTGATCCTATACATAGTACATATTGTTCTTCGATACTTTGCACTTGACAATAGATAAGGAAGCGTGCTAAGAAATTCTGTACGTTTTCAAACTGGCTTCGTAGGCGTTACACTTGGTGGTGCACGATCATTCACGAGTCGAGAGATGGATAGCTCTCTGTCGACGTCTGTAAAACGTTGAAACTGTCACACAAAGTAATCTAGTTGTTGTATTCTAACGAGGGTAACTTTGATCGTGTAAACATTCCATGACACTCGTTTTATGGTCGTCATCGTCTAAAAATATCAAGAGGCGAAATAGATTGCCCATCGTGAGTGTATAAGAAAGAAGTTGTAACTTACAGTGCGGAACGATGGCTAAAGTTAAATCACTGAGTGACGGTTGCAAATTACCGCCCCTTCGGGGTTTAAAAGATTTCTTATTGGAACCATCTGGTTTCCAATTACCGAATTTTAACGATTTCGAGAAATGGGGTAACAGAGTAGTAAATAATCTTATATATTATCAAACCAACTATCTCTATATGTCTCTCAGCATTATGCTTGTTGCTGGGTAAGTAATTGTAAATTATATCTCACATTGTGTAATACATAACTTCCTTAAGTATTTTTATAATATTACATTTTTTGGAACTTCATACTATAATAAAAGACAGAAGAGATAAGCTTCATAGATTTTATTTACATAGCATATTATTACTTTCTTAGATTTCTGCATCCGAAGGAGCTGGTTCTTGGGGTATTATCGATAGGAATCATGTATATTTTTGTATTTACTGAACAACAGACATTGTGTCAGATAAGAAGACAATATCCAGTAGTTCAGACGCTGTCCTTTGTTATTTGTGCATGTTTCCTGATCTATATTGTGACTTCGATCTTTCTAGTGGTACTATTTACAATCTTACTACCAATTTGCGGTAAGTTTCACAATGAATTTCATGATTCCAACATATATGACCAACATGTTTTAATTACAATATTATTTTCAGTGACTTTTGTACATGCATCGTTGAGATTAAGGAATATTAAGAATAAGCTAGTCAACAAAATTGAGTGTTTGAGAATTGAACGTACACCTATGGGGATTTTCTTAACATATTTTGGTATGAAAGAAGAATTTTTAAGCTTGGATCATTAATCATTAAAGCCAGAGATTATTTTATTTATACTAGCATTAAGGTCCTTTCAATTAAAAAGAAAAAACAAATCAAGAGATATAAGAGCTGTAGGCTTGCATAACTTTCATAGCAGATTTATTTATGGATGTAAATTTACATGACATATTATTTATAACAAACTTTTCATATAATA
This sequence comes from Augochlora pura, assembly GCF_028453695.1. NCBI lineage: Eukaryota > Metazoa > Arthropoda > Insecta > Hymenoptera > Halictidae > Augochlora > Augochlora pura. The sequence goes on from NC_135781.1 coordinate 3,633,105, forward strand.
ATTAAATAATTAATGAATTGATACTTAACTGTGGATTGTGGCAGTGATCTGTTAATGATATTGAGAGATATTTATCTTTTTCTTTCCTTAAGAATGGATTAAGGATTATTCCATTTGATAGACATGGAATATGCACCGCTTTGGAATTTGTTGTTCTAATCACATTGACAAATCTCAATAAAATGATATTACTTAATTATGAATTAACATTTTTTAAAAAAGTAATTCTAAAGAATATATATTTCAGTTTTTGTATATTTCATCTTATTTACATGTAATTTTTTAGCTACTTAAGATTGATTTAAAATCCACATTTAAGTAGCTGATCACCACAATGTGTATTTCGAGTATTTGTTAAACAGACTCGTTATACTATATATACATACATATTTTTTTCATGCATCATGTAGTGAAAGGAAGTATTGTTTTACAAATACTTTGTGCAATTGTGAAGTATTAATTTAACTAATACCTTAATACTTAATAACCTGAATTACTAATTGTTATCTTATATTTTACTATCATAAGTTATATTAGCACATCACTAATTTATTACCCTAATTTTTTGTTATATTTCTTTTTATTTGATTAAAGATGAGTGGCTGCTTAACTGGATTAACGTACAATGACTAGTTTTATCCGAACAATTCAATAGTAATTCACTCTAACAACCACTCATCAGTGAATGTACAATACTAATTAGTGGGTGTGGTCTTAATTTGATGAAGAAATGTGTCTGCATAAACATTACGGTGAGAGCTATCTACATTACAGTGTTTACTATTTTGTTAAAAAACCGATAAAACTGTAATAAAATTGTCCATTACATCCAGTGAAAGCTTTGATATTAATGAAACGTTTATAAGCTTATGTGGATTGTATTTAAATGTAACTTATTATAAATCTAGCCTATGAATATTGTTGATGTCTATCCTTGTTTAACACGTTGACTACTGAAATAAAAATGTCGCAAAACTGAAATAATTTATTTAGCCAAATAATTACTAAATAATCAATATTTGTCGCATTCGTTATACCAGTCAAGTTTGACCTATGGCCAAATAATAATGTAGGTCAATATAAGTCATGCAGTAGTCCATGTGTTAAATATATGTGCATACATCAACATTTTCATGCATTGAAGTAAATAAAAATAGCAATATATATGTATTTTGTTATTCAGTATTTATTGTTGTAAACTTTAAAGTTCCTCTAAGGAAGAGGTGCCTATGTTTAAGAAGTATATAATTGCTTACTTATCTTGAGCACATATTTAAAGAATAATGTACGATTGTAAAAATAAAATGTAATGTCTTGGCAGTGTATATTAACAATTATTGATATTTCGATCATAGTGTCAATAAAAATACTTTGTACTGTTATGCCGTGAGGAGAAGGAAAGTGATCTCTTGAGACTCCATAGTCTTCCCCGCTGGACGGTTAGAGTTTTTAAACGGAATGAGCCACAAACGGGGTTTTACAAAGAACTTTATTATAAGGTGAAGATCACACTGAACTACATACTGTCAAAATGAGCCTCGAGCATGGCGAAGCATGCACTTTTATACCCTCGCACATAACAGTACAGATTTTTAGGCACTTAAATAAATGTCATTATGTTGTGTGTTACATAGAAGATGTATCAGTAAATATATTTAAACAGATTACATAAAATAATAGTACATATAGAATACGTAGGCAACGCAACTAAAATGTAATAACTTATTTTAAAGTAGGAAACGAAAGCTGTGGAAGTCATTTGAAACTTATATCTATTCTTTATGGAAGTACAATGTCTCATGTCTCCAAGAGTTATTGTTCAAATAATTAATTTTTATAATCTCCCCTTACTTAGTCTCTAATTGATATTTAAACAAGTTCCAGACACGTTACAATATTTCAACATTCATTGACGAAAAATATGCAAATTATAATTAAATCTGTATGTTAATTGAATGCACATGGCGTCAATAATTACAAATGTACCACCTATTTTTAAATTGCAAAAGGTTATTTGAATATAAGATACACCCCAATTTGTAATCGAAAGAAAATAAATATTCAAAGTAAATTATCTTGTTCTGTAATAGTAAATAAAATCTATTAACATATAAATAATATTCAGCATATGAAAGCAGTGCACATACCAAATCACTATAATTTTGTTATGAATACTGTGTTTGCTGGAGATAGTATTGTATCTGATAAAGGTACTTCGGGGGAAAGCTCTCCTACATTCGTTTTTGGATATGCTACTAAATAAGTATGGTCGGACGAAGAGTAACCCAGAATTTCCATTTTATTTATAAAATCCTGAAATGTCAAAATTCAATATAGATTTTATCGTTACTTTACTAGTGTAAAAAGAAATGATAGTAAAACTTACTTCTACAGTGTCTGCTGCATCCATGGATATTGTTTCTTTTTTACCATTTGGCAATCTTAAGCAGAGTCTTATAGTTTCATTACCTGTGTAAAAATATATTTGTGTTAAGTATTAAATATTTATAAACAATTCTTAATTTCGTTTGAATAAAATTATATCTTACTTGATTTAGCTCTGTTTAAATTACATTTTGGCTTGCACGATTCATCCTAAACAAATTATTATTGATTTATATTTAACTACATTAAGTAGTAACGAATGCATAAACAATTTGCAAATATACCTTCCGACTTTCTTGGATTCTTTCTTTTAATTTTGGTTCGTCGATTCTCTTCTTTTTATTTGTATTTTGAGATTCATTGGCAGGCATACTCGAACTTGAACTCTGAATATCATCTATACTATTGGAACTGTCTAAGTCGTTTAAGCTATCGATCAAATGTTTGGAAGTTCTAATACTACTATCGTGGTTCTAAAAGTATAATGAGTTACATGAGAAAAGAAGCTATTTCAAAGTTTAAATGTGTAAATTCAGGGATCTTACACTTATTTTTGAATTAGTTGCAGAATTCTCGTTTGTTGTTGTTGCTGTTGCAGTATGATTGCTCCACTTTTTCGAACTATACGATTCATTTGTTACACACTCTGGGGATGGATGAGAACTTAGCATATCATTCAATGCAAACATTAAAATATCCACAGTAATGTGATGGTATGTTTGCATGCATTCCCCTGTTCTAGGATCTATTACTGCCACATAAGGATATTCAGATACATTATAGAAGTCTATATAACGTTTTCCATCATTAGTGTTCGACAAAGCCTATTAGTAAACATAACATGTCATGTATTTTACTTCTTATTTGAATTAACAATTGAGGATATCATTGATTACTACTTACTTGCCACAATACAAAATGATCTTTCACAATTTCTTCAATCTGTTGATTGGACCATACATCTCTATTAAGAACTTGGCAAGCAAATTCCTGAGGATTTTGGATATTTACAAGTAACCAACGATTTAATGACTTGGCATGTTCACGTGCTCCAAAGAAGGAGCCTAAGAAGAGAATACTGTATGGACGTCGAAATAAGTCTTCAAATCTATAAGATCTGCGCTTGGTTTGTATAATTCCTGCTACAGCATGAGCCAATTCTTCTTCTTGTCGCTCTACATTAAATAATTTCCATTATATTAAACATTTTACAAACGAAGAGCTGGATTAAGAGTACAAATATATCCAGCTCTGATGTTGCACTCAATATTTAACAATATCAATATGTCCTTACGTGTTTCTACTGCAAAATCTCTAAATCTATCATATCTATTGTCCGACATCCCAGGGTAAGAACAAGCTGCATCGGATGGCACCAATATCTCTTGGGTTGGTAAAATAGGAGGTCTTGTTTCTGGTTCAGGATCAGGTTCTATGTGTCCTGGTTCAGGTGCTTGTCCTCCCTCGAACATCACAGTTATTGCAGCTTCTACATTACCATCAGTAAGACTTAAATACTGGCGAGCAATGTCCTCAGTTTTCCCTAGTAACAGATAAAATATATTATCGCATATAACGTAAACACATATGAAACGATTAAAAGTTTTGCAGGAGAAATACACAAACTCCGATTGCACGTTTGCAAATTATTCGTCTGTATTTGAATGAAATGAATACGAACCAGTTACTTCCATAAATTTTTCAATAAGTTCTGGATCCATTATGTTTTCCGATTATAAAACTATTTTTAATGAAATTTACGAACGTTGACTTCAGTTTTTAAAACGACCTTAACAGACTGACATCTCCAAACATTCAAGAAAATTTTCGTTCCATCGAAGGAACTTGGAAATTTACTGTTATAGCATGAATATTCGAAAAACTTCCAGAACAAATACTCTCCTTAAATTACAACAACGCGTTGCAAGTATATTTTCGATTAATACACTGTAAACAGTTGTCCAGACTGCAGTTCAATGTTTCCCCGAACATTAGAATTTTATTACGTGTGCGTGTGTTACATGTTCTTTACGCTTGCGCGAACAGAATGCAGTTCGAATCTGTAGTGGTCTTTTACGATTTGCAAGTTGCAGGCTTGCAAATAGTTGCGCGATTGCGCACACAGTGTCGCTCTAATAATCATGCACAGTAATGGGTCCTACTCCTGCATATCTTCAGGCCGCAATTCGATCTGTTAGTAAGGGATAATACAGATATTTTCTTTGTTCCGATTGGTTAGCAATTTACTGATGAGACAGTGCTGCCCTCGCAGTAAAAAAAAGAGGAAAATCAGCGAGTGAACAAAAGAGTATGAAATCGGCACAACTACATGTGGAACAAGTCACACGAATGAACGATGTAGCTTATCTCATTCGCAAGTTAGGTTTCTATCCATGTGCACAACCACACATAGAATCCGATGGGCATGGTTCTGTTTCTCTCTATCGTATCTCATTCTCTTGCTACAGTACTTGCGCGGAGTTGGATGAGCAGTAAAATGGTGGGGATGTGCGAGTCAGCTTATGGAACATAAAAAGTGTGAAGGAGTAGGATCCATTACCGTACCCCAAACGAGATAATTCGTAGGAGAATCGAGAACTCTTTGGAAACAACTAATAAGATCAATAATTGATTAACACATTGGCGGACGAGATACAGTTCTTATTGTACTTTCTTAGTGATATAATTTGAAACATGCGTGTTTTGTTTCTGTACATAAAGAAGGTCTCTTCTTTACAGGTAGTTGTTCTATATCGGTTAAGCAAGTGGCGCCATGCAGCGGTGATTCAAAGGTTCGAATCAATGGATCGAGAATTAATAATCGTTATTGTTATATCGAAGTTTCGATACTCGCGAATCATGACGGCAGACACCAGGATTCAGTTTCGAAAGAAGATGAAATTTGAAAGTAATTAAATCTTAACTATTTCACAACTGGGGACAAGATACCTGGAGATTCAATGTCGTCCGTGACACGCTGTGAACAAGGTACATTTCGCGATACGATGTTTACTATGTTTGGCACGTGGAATTTTGCATACAACTTTTTCAATGTTTACAATACAATATCGCTTTGTCTGACGATTTGTGCGTGCATGTTCGTTAGTTTCTATTTGAATTTCTTTGAGTGTAGTAATCCGTCGACAATTTCGACGGAATAAAATGATAATTAATAATTAAATCAGTAACAATGATGACGATGTACAGTTTAGTGATGATGAAATTAGTAGTGATGATGATAGAATAATTGAAATAATCCACAGGAGAAATCGGAAAATTAAATAAAATCAATCCGTCATACTATAATAGGTAAATCTGATCAATGGATCGAAAGGATTTTTTTAATTGCAGATTGGCTAGAAATCCATTAATTGCAATTATTTAAAATAATTTTTCAGCCATTATCTAGCCAACTAATCCCTCTAATATCCAAAAAAAAATTTAGGCCCAAATACAAAAAAGTTATTCTAATTTAAATACTGTGCGAATACTTTTCTCACCCACCGTGTGTAGAGATAAACATTATGATAAAGAGAAATGGTCATCGACCGTTTTCTATGCGGGCGCCCTCTGTGCATGTTCTCGACGACAAGCTACAGTCTTTGATCGACAGATGTCGAGTTACGTTTATTCGATCGGGTCGAACAACGGATAAAAACAGCTAACGAATAATCTAATTAATTTCGCTGAGCGATTCGTTATTCACGATTATAAATAAAATTCTTCCCACTCTGTGACGATCGCTGCGTGCAACTCTGCACGCAGAGCTTTTCTAGGCTCGACGGAGAACGGAAGTGATTAATAAGAGGGAGAGCGCTCGACGATAGGCAACGTAGCGAAACTAAGGACAGGAAAAGCGGGGTTGTGCAGGATCGTCGTAAATTACCGGGAAATTAACCGCGTCGAGAAAAAGCCGAAGGAATAGCGGGAAGGCGAGCTTTCGGGAGCGTGAGTGGAAGAAGAGTGAAAGAGAGAGGGAGAGATAGGTAGTTAGATAGATAGATAGATAGATAGATAGAGAGAGAGGGCTTGACGGGACTCAGAGAGGCGCGAGCGAGAGAGAGAGCGAGAGGCGGACATATATGGTCGCGGGGTCCGAGAAGCTCTCAAGTTACGCCGACGGCGCTAACCGTTTTCACGATGATGCTCGCCCTCTTTGTCATTCGTTGCCTCTCGCGTCTCTTGTCCTCTCTTTCTCTCTCTCTCTCTCTCTCTCCCGCTCTCTGGCTCCTCTCTCGGTCCTTTTCTTCCCGACTGGCCTGCCTCCCGTCTCTCTTTCTCCCGCGCGATTCGAGATGCCGGCGTCTTCGTCGCGCCACGACCAAAAATATCGATGGTCTGAGCAACAGCCCGCGGGCGAGACCGAGAGGCAACGACGAGGATACGAAAGACGGCCAGAGGGTGGGAGAGAGCGAGCAAGAGAGAAAGAAAGAAAGAAGAGGAGAGATCGGGAAAGAGAGAGAGAAAGAAACACGGCTTCTCGCGAGCGTGACGATGAAGAAGGGGCGAGGTTCCCGTTATTTCGAGATTATCGGGGATTGCCTGCTTTTTGGAATCGTGCCGATCGTCTCGTCTCCACTCTCGATATCGAGTCGGATTCCCAATCTCGCGATACGCTACCAACGAGAATACCTTCGCCATCACTTTTTCCCGGCGACCAGAGACGAGAGACCGGTGCCAGCACGATTGGGAGAACGCTCCGCTCCTCGATGCTGCCCGAGAGCTTTACTTTCGACGAAATTGCAACCACGAAAATTGCACGTCGCTCTCTTAATGCTCATTGCCCACCTGCGTGCGGCAGTCCGGGCCCATTAAAACTCTCTTTATTAACCTCTTCCTCTTCTTGTCCAGAATTTATTAAATTGAATTCCTCGAGTATGAACAAAGTTTTAGTCAGTTGCAGACATTTCTTTCTCTATCGATTTTATATAAGCGAAGAGAATACGACAGGATTTTGAAATTGTTCTGGAATATTATTACTTTACTAATTTAGTATTTACTGCTATTTTTATATACTGTATATATATTATTATTGTTATATTCTATCGGACCGTTAGCGACAGCCTCGAAAAACAGAACAATATCATTATATTCATAATGATAACAAGTGTTCAACAAGTGGCCCTTCGGCTGCACTAAACAATGAAGAGAATATCATATTTTACAAATTGCGTGCTTCCGAGCACCCATAAAATCGAGATTGGATCTGTATCGGTGTACAATAAGACGTCGTTACCGTGTCGATGCCGTTTTAGAGGAGCTGTAAACGGGCGCAATGACACAATAATAGAATGACGAAATATTAGAGTATAAAAGAAAAGCGAGTAATCATGATATACCGTTGATTCGCTGACTCGATGCCAATGAAACGGGAGCGACAAATTTTGAGCTGTATCATTGTTGTCGCAAATCGACGATATATCTATCAGCGTGCCGGTGGAATGGTATGAAAGTTTCCGTTTCAAAATAACGATGCATCTATCGTGTTCTACAGCGTCTCTTAAGATTGAGTAATCGATTGAAAAGCCTTACAATTGTTTACCATCGGCCTTTAAACAAATAACTTTCGAAGAGAGGAGTATCTCGGTTATTTTTAAAATAATAGTCCCAAGAGAACGATCGGATTTGTACTCGTCGATTTCCTCGACTCGACGATCGATGTTGCTCAAGTTATTGCAATGTGGTTTAAAAGAGCCTCCGGTTAAATGTTAGATTATGTTACCAGACTGAATGGAACATTCTCGTACTTCGTGCACGAACTTCTCGCGTCTACGCCTCGAACCCGTGTTTCACTTCCCGAGGAGAACCTCCCCCCTCGGATCGCGGACACCGAGTCGAGCCGTTGGTCGCGTATTTTGGGACGGCCTGTAGGCCTGTTATAGAATTGTCAGATTGTACACTGCCGGTGAATAATACGTGTCTGAGGATATTGAGTAACCGCGTGGGAGTCGCGGTGACCCAAGAATAGCCGGACGAGAAATGCAGAACCTTCGAATTTTCATCCACGGATTTATCATTTTCTCGCGCGAGAATCGCGGCGATCTCTCTGCCCGGCCGCCGCGCCGGATCGACCGCGAATCAATAATTCCTCGCGCGGCGAACGTCGAAGCCTGGCGGGTGGGGGGGGGGGGGGGGAAGGGGAACCGTTCCTCTCGAACGGTTTGTTTTCCTCTGTGCCGTTTGAAATGACGCAGCCGAAACACCGTGACATCGATCACGATCTCGAAAATTTTGCTCTCCGCGCCGCGGCAGGTTATCTCCAAGAAGAGCCCGATCTCTCTCCGTTGTTTTTTCTGGCCGACCCCGGCCCCGCCGCGGTTATTTATTTTCGATAAGGTTCTCGAACGCTCCACTTTCACGGTATCCACCTCGTAAAAACCGTTCGGGCTCTTTTTGCAGCGGCGTCACATTAAAATTGCGACATTCCCGGGAAGGCTCGCGCGCGGTTGCGTGTCGTTGTCCCTGTTTCGCGATTGTTGACGGTGCGCCGCTTTCGAACGCGTTATTCCCAGATGCAATTTCACTCGAAATAGACGTCAGCCGGCTAAATAGATCGCGCGCGACACGCGCAGAGGACACGGCAAAAATCCCTCGGCAACGTTTTGATACCGTACTCGCGTGGCACGGGCCTCTCTCGCCCTCGCGAGCACGCCTCCTCGGGGCCGGGCGCGTTTTACAGCCGGACGGGCTGCCGCGTTTCAAGCGCCGTGCTCACCGGGTCAATGTTAGATATTCGCAATTTATGCCCACCATAATGCGACGAACTGCTCTGCTAGAGCTTCTCGTAAACCTTGCCGGGACGGGATAATCCGCGGAAAAACGGCGCGACGCTGCCAATCCTCCCGTAATTTACACCCTTAAAAACCATGTCTGCCCGTTGACTAAACTTTGCCGGTTAACATCCATTTTCTCTTGGACGATGCGTAATGTTACACAGATATATCACAATCTCTCGACTTTCCTTGGAAGATGTCCTTTTAATAAACATCTAATCGATCTTTTGACAGTTACAATAGAGAAATAAATAAGGTAAGAAAGCGATACGTTTTATGGAGCGAAATAATAATTGAAAGATTCAGAGGGTTTTATTTGACCAGTCTTCATAGTTATTTCTTCGACGTCGTACTTCATTAACGCTAGAACTACCAGACCAATTGAAATGTCTGGTTTCTAATATATTCTTTCACTGTTCCTAATATTATGAGAAAGCTTCTAGGAGAAATTTTTAGGCGCGCTTCTTTATTCGAGTATCTATTGTAATATAAGTGATAGGACGTTGAAATAAATCCAGTTTTCGAATTGTTATAAGACAATATGCATTAGCCGTATCAGGGCTCGGTGGTTCTTGTGTCAAAGGTAGCTCTGCCTATATGTGTTAAGTAATCAATTTATCAAACCAAACAGGGTCTCCTTATTTAAGAAGGTTGATGAAATAATAAATAGACTAATAGAATACTATAATGCCGTGATTTAAAAAAATTAATATAGTACAAAATACAAAATTACAAGTTTCCGTACGCGTTCGCGCGTAAGCCAACGTTTATCGATCGTACGCGAGCGCAGCGGTTTAAATTTCGGGAGACAGGTGCGCGCGCGCGCGCGTTGAACTTGCACCTTCGTCGAGAAGAAAGCAGGTGTTCATAGAGGAACCCGCGGTCCTAGGGTGGAGCACGATGAGGTGGCGGTTCGGTGATACGTAGTCGTACGCATAATAGGGGCCGGTATCTTGTCCTGTCCTCGCACTCATAACATCTATTTCCAGAGCGGACCAACGACTAAGTTTAGATCGGCTGTTCCATATACTCGAGCCATTCGCCTACTCGGGTCCACTCGCCTGAACAAAATCTGATAAACGAACAAATAAGTGATTCGCGTCCACGCGCGCGGATCTTACGAATCTCCCTCCTCCTTCCCCCCTCTTTCTCTTCGCGTTGCTTCTCACAGATTTTCTTTCCCGCGGCCGTTAAGTGGTTGTTTCGATCTGGCCCGATGATCTATCTAAATTACGGTTGTTTAACGGCCAGTTTGAATCGTTGATAATTTTTATTCATTTCGATAAGAACGTAGAGAAATAGGAATGGATTTGGTTACGATCGCCAGGAGATCCGTGTAAATTGTGATTATCTCACAGCCAGCTTGCCTTTTTTTTAATAGCAAGCACAATAAGACGACTAACATTGATTTAAGAAGAATTGAACTATCAATTTTCAATTCGATAATAAAGGTTCTATTGCACATTCTCCGAACATCGATCGATCGCAGGAAGTCAGGAACGTCGATGCCTCGACACCTTTCTTCGTTCGCTGTAATCGCTGTGACTTTCGCGAAGAACTATTATTACCGGTTCAACAAAATTCAAGCGTGTTCGTCGACGAATCGATTAAAAATCGTGGAAACTGTGGAATCGCGTGGGTCGACAGTTCCGCGGAAGAAAATTCGCGAAACGTGGTCTCGCGGTCCGCGGCTCGGCTCGCGATACGAAACGAGCAGCAGGTTTCCCGTGATTCGCCGGTAATGCAACGATAATAAACGCGGGCGTGTACGTACCGGCGAGAGAAGATGCGAGGCGATAAACAGGGCTTCTGCTTCGCGGATCCGACTCCGCGGATCGGGCCGCGATACTGTATTTAGGTCGGCGTAGGAGAGCCGCGGCCCGCGCGCACGACCGGGATAAACACGCTCGCGCGAGCGCCCGCGATTACCAAGATTCCCTGTCGGGCCGACCAAATAGACAAACCGGAAATCTCGCGTTTCGGTTCCGGAAAGTTTTCACGCCTCGGATCCGGCCCGACGGACCTCCGCCGGAATTCGGTGATCGCTGGGGACTCGCGACGATCGGGAACGCCGCGCCGGGAGCCGGGAGCATTTCACCACGAGTCGCCGTGCCGGCAGGGCTTCGATTACATCTGTTTTTTCGCATCTCGTGGCTAAAAGTAACGCGCACTAAAAATATTTCGAGCATAAAGTACGAGAAAACCTCAGCGACGCGGTTCATTCGCTCGGTAACGAATGCGTCGCGTTAAGTTTCTCTCCGCGCCGGGCCGTACGTCAAACACGGAATGTCCGCGCGCACCGTCACGCGTTCAGAATTTTTTTTTCCGAATTTCAACCCGCGAGACACCGATGTGATTCCTCGCGAAACGATTCCATTCACTCTCTCTCTCGAACACAATGATGTAATAATATTGATAATAGTAATAATAACGTTTATTTACCATTCGCGCGAGCGGTTTTAGGATACATTAATCGAAAGGGGACCGTAAGGGACAATAAGAGAATTATAAGATTGCTAATAATAAATATTAGCACGTAACCGTATTATCTCAATTTGCTCAGATGTAAAATTGATTTGTAATCGCGTTTGGCATACGTTCTATTCTGACATTTACTACAAAAAATGCTGATAAGGTTATCAACGTACACTCGCCGATGTGAAATGGTGAAAAATGTTTCCCTTACATGGTTACATTAATAAAAATATGCCAAACTTATTAAGAAAGAAAACGATCTTTTATTTGAATTTTCTCGCGATCGAGGTAAACAATTTTTATTTTCCATGACAAAAATATGTTATCGCAACACTTAAAAAACTAAACGACCACTGGAGTTTTTATATTAGGTATAAAGAGGTGAAAACTGAAAATTTAACATGCGATCGTATTTCCACGAGAAATTCCAATTATTCTCGTCGCGCGTTAAACCGTCGAAGGGCGAGTTTCACCCCATTCAGCCGAATTACCGCAGATATAAATAAATCAGCGTCGCTTAGTTTTGTTCGAGTACTGCGACGTATGCGAAAGTGAAGAAAAAGTATTCGAAAGAGGACACTTACCTAGTCTACCCCGTCGGTCTCCCTTCCCAATCGATTTCCTCCGCCGTTCATTTAATATCATTTTCGAATCCTTGCGCGCTGTGCGCACGCTGAAACGGAACCGGATGACGTGTTCGTTCGAATCTGAAAATATTACAACTCGCCTGAAACAATTTACGAAGCTAGCCCCGACTCGAATACCAATTTCGCGAAGCGGTGGTTCTTGGTTGGCAGTTTGAACGCGAAGTCGATCGTTAAGCCCGATCAAGTTGGGTAGCACACAATAAATCTGTGCATTATTGTCTGCAAGATTTATTGGCGAATAATAGGCTGCGGTTACGTTGGAACAGATACATGATCGACCATGAATGTTTGGGCAGTTGGAGCTGTTCGTTGCTATTATTACTGTAACATGAATTTATCGCGCAATCCGACGTTCTGAACAATCTCACCTTTAACGTTGCAACACGCTTTTCCCCGCCGTCTCCACTTTCCTTTTCAATTGCTCGGCCAGGGCGGATGCGCCCAATTATCTTGCCCCTCGGATTGAAAACGTATAGAAAAAGGAGAACGTTTAAATCGATGATCTACAACTTTTTATTACGTTTATCGAACACGTTAGATTCAGGGCGAGGTGTTAATTTACGTATAAAGACATGCATTCAATTTTCTTTCTTTCTCCTTTTCATACATTCGCATCAGTTCGTTCGTAAATTTCATGATATATTATTTAAAAAACAGTCTATTGTATTGCTAGAGATTCGTGTGGATAATGTGACAATTAGAATGATCCATATGGAAGATTATGCAAATCTGTTGAACAGACCGAAAGGAACTTTTACTTGCTGTACAATAATTAGCTCTGCTACTTAACAAAATAATGAATGACTATATATTGCAATAAACTAGACTACGTTATCGAGAATAATGTTCACGGTTAAGATCGTTACCATTAATTAAGTATAGTAAGTATAGTTTATTGAACGGAGGCTGGGCAAGACGCGATCCACAAGCCAACGATATCAAATACTTAACAACTACGTATTATAAGAATATCTCTTCCGCGTCGTTGCCGTTTTCACTCTGGAACGGTGAACGCCTAACTCCTCTCGGCTACGTCACCGAGAATGATTACCGCGGTTAAAATTGTTACTATGAAGAAATCCACGGCTGTGAATCACGTACGTCCCGACGGACACTGAATAATCGCCGCGTGTCAGAGAAAATAGAAAGGGGCGTGTGTGTGTGTGTGTGTGTGTGTGTGTGTATTGTAGTTCGATTGTCCTCGCGAATAGCAAACGTGTACGCGGAATACGTGTGCGCGAAGTCGACATTCAGGATGCCGCTGTTATGACACGTTAGATTAGCGACAGAAGGACGTCGGAGACGCAAGAATATTCGTCGGTATAGACGCGTGCCTGTCCGCGGAACGCGTCGTAGACGCCGAACCGTCGGAGTCAGCACGAAAACGCGACACGAATCCGAACCGCCTTGCGAAACCCGAACAGTGCCATTAACATAACGTAAACCAGCCGGAGCGTTGCTCATCGAGCTATCCCAGGCGCCCCTCGTCACGGACGTCACGTTTCACTCCTTTGACCCTCGCGTGTTCCAGCTATCGTTACCATTTCCGCGAAACATCGAAATTTACGCGCGCAACGCGGATCCGCTCTGTTTGCAAACCTTGCGCGCGCTATTCCACGCCTATCGCGGGGCCGTGTTTCTCGATTTTGTTTTTCTGTTTTCTCGCTCGCGTCGCGACGAAAATCTCGCCGCTTTCCCGTTACACGATTCCCAAGCCAACCGCGATAAGAACAAATATTAATAAGAATATATTTTTCCCTTCAACTTGGAAAAAGGCTCTGCGATTTTTCCCCCCCGAAATTATCGATAACGCAGGCGGCAATTGACAATAACCGTAAGGCACTTACTTCGAAGTGCTGTAACTTAGCGGGAAAAAAATCACAGCCGCGTTTCTTTTAAATTGTAGGAAAAGAATCGAACTTCATTTCACTTGAAACGACGTCTTCGAATAAAATTTCACAACGTCCACGGATTTTTTTAAACTCAGGCGACTTTTAATATCACAATCATATTAAAAAAGGCTTCTCGTATCTAAAGGGTTACAGCGACGAAGGCGAAACGTATTTAAAATTCCGAGAAGTTGTATGATAGTACAGGTTTCAAGCATTAATTCAAAGGAAAAGTCATCGTTTTACGATGATTATCGACGGAGTAGTTAGTTAAAGTCGACCGATTTTTATCCTTTGTCTCTGTGTTATAACTTCGTCGAACGGTATTATATTGGCGCGGATATTAACATAAATATTAATATCTGGAATAATTCCGGGGGTGGATCGATCGTAATGTGTCGTCGAGACGTCAGGGAACGCGTTGATCGGTTGGGCCAGTGTGGTCCGGCCGCGGCGTGAAAAGAAAAAATGTCGGATGGCTTTAAGGCCGATGGCGAGCCATAAACAGATCGACTAATTCTCGAATAGCGTCGAGGCGATCCGTGGAACGGTGGAAGTGCGAGTGTTCGGGTCGTTAGGTATAGATTCTAATACGCAAAGATAGATTCACCGGTGAGGGGCGATCGTGTATATTTAGAAAAGTGCCTCGGCTTGCCAGAACCGAGAGAGACTCGCATCACCGCGCGCGGGAGCCGCGTGCGAGATTTCTCTCTCGAGCACCGCATTTTCTTCACGATCTTCCCCGTTGACGTGGTCTCGCTCCGGTAGCCGAGGCCCCCCCGATGACTATGCGCGTTCTCGGTCCTTCCATTGTTCGGCACCTGTGACAGGACCGCGGATCGGTGTCGCCGGTCCTCCGCCCGTTTCTTCCCGATGCCGCGAACCGCCGAAACGATCTCGTCGCTCGAAGTGCCTGGGGAAAGATGGCCACCTAACCCGCGGTGGAAGCCTGAAGGATGGTGTCTTAAAAATAATGTTTGCGCGAACGGTAAACACGTTCCGCTTCTCGCAGAAGAAAGTCTCGAACGGGTTTCACGAATTCGATTGAAAGAGCCTCGATCGAGACGTATTTTATCTGTTGAAATGAGACGGATCTGTTCGGGACACCGAGCAAATGGTCTAGTGTCAGATTGAATATATATATATATATATATATATATATATATATATATATATATATACATATATTTATTTATTTATTTACATACTTAGTTAATGATTTATTTATTTATATATACAGGCAAACATGGACTTTTACAGCGACGAGAACGAAAACATAATTTACGATAAAACCGTGGATCTTATGCATTTATGAGAAAAATAGTTAGGAGAAATTTCAAACAATGGAAATATTTAAAAAATTCACCTATGTATCATTGTGGTCCTGAAATGTATTAATTTTATCATTATCTATTTTTTATGATCTCTAATATAGGAATATACAAATATGGTGTTCTGTTAAGTTCTTTTTCAATATACATGTACAGGCTAAACCTATACTGTTGAGAATAATTATTAGTCAACTTTCCCATATTCGCCGATATTTAATTGAAAACCGAAACAAGAATTATATTCGTATATTTCTATTTTTCTATTGTTTCTAACATGAAAGTATACAAATGTGATGTTTCGTTAAGTTTCTCTTTAAACACCGCTAAGAATGCGAGCATAGCGCACTCGCGAAAACAATTGACTCGTTTATTTATAAATTAACTCGCGGAGGGTAGCCGCTAGAGAGTTCTGACATTGGGGGTTCGAATAACCCGAGACTCGTGGCCACCTCCAGCCACAAATGACAGCCTCGTTCGCGAAGGCGTTCCTCGTGTCACGAAGGATCGACGTCGACGCATCGATTAGGAAACTCTTGGACGGTCGCGGGTTTCGTACAAAAGTAAACGTTTATAGCGGATTAATTGGTCTACGGGCTAAATCGGCCTCGATTAACGAGGCAATCGCAGAGAGTGAAGTGGTCGGCGTGCAAGAAATTCACCTGCGCGTCCCCGGATCGAAATTAGACTCTTAATCGATGATCTAGCGCGTCGTTTCCCTGACGTTCCCGAGCCGCGTTTCTAAATCGCGTGGGCGTGGAATAGTTTTCGAAGCAGACCTCGACCATCGCGAGCGTCCGCGATCGGATCGTTTCGAAAGCGGCGGGCATCGTCGGGGAGGTTTCGACAGATCGTGGCGGAGCCGCGATCGGCCGCGGTCGCGGGGCCGATCTCTGGAAGAATTCGGTGTCTCGCGGTGGCAAAAGTAGAAAGACGCGGGAGCGGAGAGCCGGTAGGAAATAGAACACCGTGTGCGAAGAAAAAGTGGGTCTTGGCCGGTGTTCCCGAAAATAAGTTTTTCGGTCGCATCGAGGCGGATTAATCGACTCTCTTTTCTTCGCCGTTCGTAGAGGGAAGACCGGCGGCCGAGCGTCTTTCGGCTCGAGCGGTGTCGCCCGGCGTCGCCGGTTTCGAAAGTCACGGTAATCCCCGCGACCCTTAAACTTCGTGAGGTTGCCCCGACTCCTTCGGAACGGTTTTGGCCGGCGCTCAAAACAACGGTGTCGTTCCTCGAATTTCCTGCGCCCATTGTCTGACTAATACGGCCCGTCTCCACTCCCGGAAACCACTTTCGCGGAACGGTTCATCCTTGGCCGAGGCGCTCTACCTGCCGTATCCGACACGTATCGACCGGCTGATCCGCGATCACACGGCCACTCGTGATTATTATTCAACGTTCCTCGTTATTTTCATCGCCGGGAAGCGGCCCGCGGATGGGCTAACTGACGGACTCGCGTCAAAATCAAAGAACTATTTCGCAGAAACGGGATGGAAGCGACGATGTTTCTTTTTTCTCACTTTGAAGCTGAAACGTTGCAGAATTAGGGAATAGCGAACGTTTTTTTAAGCTTGGCAATTTACGTACAGCTTGAAATATTCCAACGAAATTGCGATTCGTCCAATACTATTTAGAGTTGGAATTTTTCGATTACGTTCGATTGGATGATGCAAAGATGACGCGATTGATGTTGGAATTACTTGCAGAAATAATATTGGGATTTCTAGGTGTCTATCATGAAACAATAAAGAGAAGAAAATTATTATCATTTATTAATGAGCTTTGTGGAAAGTTTCGGAAAAATCTAAAACGAAATTGTCCTCAAAAATCATCGCCTTGGGCTACACCCTGTCTGCGCTGCACCTAAATCTGTCCCGCTCATAAAAATACATTTACGAGTTATTTGTTCAATGCATGCACGCAATGCTCGCTGTAAAAATCACAATAAATGCCCCGTCGTTGCTTTCATAAACTAATATAAACCAGCTGTTTTTAGTGGTTCGATAAATTCTCCGGAATCGTCTCTCATCTTCCAAACAAAAATGAACGATTCGGGGAACAATAAAGACGAGCCACGGGACTCGAACAAATCGTATCTCCTCCCCCGAAAGTTGCCAATATTTGTTTACGAGCCGAGGTACGATTCGCGAGCGAACCGAGGACCGTGTCCCGATCTATCGTCGCGTACAACTCGCGCGTACGTCGTCGCGTCAAAGGTTTAATTCTACGCATAGGTCAGCCCAGAGACGTGTATCGAATTCCCGCGAAAGCAAAGCAAAGACGTGAACGCGACTCGTCCGTGAACCGAGCCGGACGCGTCCGTACCCCAGCAGATTCCGAGTTAGGCAAGGATCCGCGACGGCGTGGCGGTCCGCGGTGCAGAGATTCGTTGCATGTCGCCGTTGTTATTTCCGCGCCGGGTATTTCAAGTTCATCAGGAGGGAATATCTGCGCGTCCCCACTAATTACAAGGTTTCAAGTTCAATAGCGGTTCGCGCGCGGGCGGGGCCGGGTGAACGGGTTGCCGGCCGTGGGGTGGAAACGCGTACGGTAAATGGTGTGCGGATGCGTGCGCGGCGCTCGCGATCGTCGGCGCAGGACCCTCGCTGGATCCTGCCGGCCTCCCCTCGTTCGCGAACGCGTCCACGGCGTGGGTGTCGTACCACGGCCGGGTGGGGATCGCTGTTGGAACGTTGATTCGCCGATGGTGTTGCGCCGTCGCAGAGGCTAGAGGTCTCCGCCTCGAGGTGTCAGGACGATATTTCGTGCGGTTAGTTGGCGCGCGGGGCCCCGGTGATTGGGACGGCCACTACAGGCGCTCCGTATAAAAAAGGGTAGACAAGGAGACAGGGCCGAAAAAGAAAACAACGGGATTAAGCTGTAGGGAAACACGGAGTGACGACCACACAGTGACGACGACGAACACGACCGAAAATTCTAATCTGTAGAGGAGAGAATATCGCAAATATATATATATATATATATCCGCTAGTTCGATCATCATCGAGCCTCTCGCGAGCGAGAGCCTCCGATCAGAAAGTGCGCGCGCGCGAGGACCCCGTCGAGAGCGGCCCAAAGGTGTGCGGCGGCCAGGACCCGTCCGAAGGAGAGTTACTAGGATTTTCTATTGCGAGCACACCGATCCGATCGTCGACAGCCTCCGGAACCCCTTGGATACCTAAGGAGCTGCCTCAAGTAAGTGTTCCACTCTGTCTCTCTCTCTCTCTGTCTCTCTCTCTTCTCTCTCTGTTTGAACAAACATGAACACACATACACACACATATACTGGCTGGATGGTTGAGCGAGAGAACCGTGCGAGAGCGTGCAAGTACGAGCGAGCGAGGACGGCGGGACCGCGTGTTGTGCGTATCTGGTGCATATCTGGTGCATATCTGGTGCATCTGGTGCATCGGCAGTGCTTCGAACTGTGTGCTACGATTTCTGGATCCCCCCTCCCCCGGATTGCCTTGGACACGATCCGAACGCGCCGGTACCAATCTTTTGCCCTGTCCCAGAGACACGCCGGACAGTGGAAGTAACCTGGTGGTAGCTAGTGGAACCGGTCGAGGATAATCGCGGCGAGTGTCCGCGCGCGCCTTCGACCGCCTTCGATAGGGTGACCTTGACACCTTGAACGGCGGAGCCCGTTCAATGGCGCGGAGGGCAAGGTGGACACGGCGGGCCGCGCGCGCGATCATTGGAAAATCTGAAGAACCGCTCTTTCTCGATCGTTCGGCCGATGCCACGGCGACGGTGTCGTGAGTAATCGCCACGCGACTCTCGGCCCAACCACCAAGAACTATTCGTAGACTACTATCTAGGTATCTAGGCTCGAAGTCCACTTATTTTTAGAAAGACGTAACGGGAGGAGGAACGGGTCGTCGTTCCACACGACGGTTCGGTCATCATCGTCGTCGTTGTCGTCGTCGAGCACGTTTCCTTCCGTTTTCACCGTCCTCTCACGCCTGTCCCTCGTCCCAGCTTCATCCATCACTCGCGTCCCGCTTCTGCGAGAGCGTTCTGCGTCCGATCGGCCCGTTGCCGCGCCGATCCGTCTTCCCCGCGACCACCATTTTGCCCCCGTTGCTCTGCCAGCTCGCGCGGCAACCACCGTTCAGCTAAGAAACCGCGCGTACCAATGGTAATTAACACCTCCTAAAATGGGACGCACGCTGGCTGGACACACGTTGCATCAAGCCAGTCGTTACGTCCCGGACAGGATTCCTCGCCGATCTTTCACTCCGGCGTACTTGAGTATCGCGGTATTTATAGCCATCACGGCCAGCCAATCGCCGGATTGCACCTGTTGATCGTTAAACCCTGTCAGATTTAGCATGGGATGACTAATTTATTGTTTCTGGCCGCGGCTGTCACCGTCGAATCATCGCCGGTTCGACGAGAGTCCGGCGGCACCCGTCTTTTTTTAACCGCGTCCGTTCCGCTCGCTCGGCCGGTTAAAATACAAGATTCCACGATCATGCGCTTTCGAGACGTTCGCCGGTCGAACGTGACACCGTCGAGCGTTTCCTTTGTTCTTAATGCTCGTGATCCGCGGGATCGGATTTCGAGCGGTCTCTTCTCTTTGGTAAAGTTTGGAGAAAGCTTCGAACGGGTTTTCGGAATTTTGGAATTTCAAGTGTAGCTGGAAATACGATAGTTGACGGTGTTCTGTTCGTCGACGGCACGTCAACTGTCCCCGACAAAATGTATTTAAAAACTATATAAATACCGTCGCGTAAACATCTCGCTTCGTTACGTCCTATATACTCCTGCTACTTAGCGTTAACCAAATAATGATAATTATTGTCATTATCTTGAACCAACCACGATACGTTTCACATAGATTTCGATCGATTTACAGACTTTATTGATTTACTTACGTATTACTAATAGCGTCGACGGGATCTAGATTCCAATTGGTACGCGAATCGGCTAGCTTGCGTGAGGGACGAGGTGTCGAAAGAGAATCGGGAGAATCGTCCGCGGCGGATTCGATCGCGAGGGAAAAGTCTTTCGTCGGGTTCGAGAGTAAATCGGGCATGTCGATATAGGATTTCGGTGGCGTCGACTCGCGCGTAGAGCGTGGCTTTGAGTCAGTCCACGGAAATAGACGTCGGGACGCGAGTGATGCCGTGAAAATAGTAGTATAGACAGGCGAAGAGTGCGCCGGAACGCATGCCTCGGCTAATAATTATAACTTGTAGGTCGGATATAGTGCGCTCGGTAAGTTTATCTCGGCATTAGCCTCTCCGATGACCTAATATTCTTCCCGTCGCCGCAATTCGAGACGTGAATCACTGCCTCGTGACGGATCCGACTCGCCGTTGGGTTAGAAACCTCTGCCTCGGGATCACGCTGGCGCGGGTGCCGCGGACGACGCAGAAACGTCGGCGCTACGCGGGAACGATCGAGAAATCCGTCGCGGATCGATCGGGGGCGTCGATCGTCCGAATCGGCGCGAAACGTCCCGATCGGTTTTTTCGCCGTCGAGGAACGGTCGTGCGGCACCGTTTCGCGGACGATATTTTCGTCCCGTCATTGCTACACGGTGTTCCATTCATTCCATTCTTTTTATAACCGCACGTACATTGTGCTAGTTGCTATTGGGTCAGCTTGTCATCGAATACATTACATCGCGAGAAGACAATAAAATTATGCCAAGTCGCGGCGCGCCGCGATCCGAAAATATTGAGCCCCGTCGCTCTGTGCAAGCGTTGGCGCGATAACACCTGTTCGTCCGTTAATTATCGGGCACGATCGCCGAAAGCAACACCCCGGCGAGCTTGCCGCCAGGACCCGCGACAACTTCGCCGTGATTCGGAATGCGCGAATGTAACGCGAGAGCAAACCTTTGAACCTTGCTTCTTCAGACCGCGACGGTTCGGTCTCGCAACGACTGCGAAACTTCTGCAATTCAAGTCGGATTTGACCACGAAAAATGAGAGACGTCCCGAGGAGATTTAAGCAGAAGATCCGTTTCCTCGGGTATATTCGCTGTTACATAATCTTGTTATTGTTTCTGTCATTGTCTCTGTCATTGTTATATTTCATATCAAGATTACGTAATACCTTGCATATATGTATTTAAACGAAACAAACAACAAATACAACAATAGCAAGATTATGTAACAGCGTACATATAAACTAATATTCGCTAGAACCACGTAGAGGTCCTAAGTTAAGTCGAGAAGTGCTGAAGCCACGAGAAAATTGAGTATATTGCAATGTTGATTTGCATTAGCGATGATTCTATTATCGCGATTCCTGTACAAGAATACAATTATTGCTTTTTGACGACCGAGATCGGAGCAGTTGGTAAAGACCATTAAATCCGTGGCTGTTTATGTGCTCGTTTTAAGTACCATACACGCAACTAACACGTTGTAACGTACTAGAAGCGTCAGTTCTCCAGTGACGTAAGATTTAGGCGATTCAAGGTTGGCGAACAGTCGTGATTGTGAAAATGAACGCTGGACCGGTGCTACGACTATTAACAGATACGACCAAAAATTCATTCGATATTCGAGCTATGATCTAACTAAACAATAATAGAACGATTACAAAGTATTAATATTATTTAAAGAGTCCGACGCCCTAAAGAAAGAAGAAGATCACGACGGTCGTGTTACTTTCTGCGATACGCCAAGAAAACGTGAGATAGGATGGGAAAATCACAGAGAGATCTCTGATGCTTGATTCTGATTGCAGACTGTGACCAGACGCTCGTTAATTGAACACAGACCGGGAACTAGATCGTACGAAGCGAGATCATTTGGCAATATTGAGGCGACAGCCTGTTAGAATCGCACACGGTGTTGTCCGAGTCCTTTCGAATAAGACGGCGGGTATTTGAACCAGCAGCACATGCTCCGCTACGTTTCCGATTTGCGGGAATGCGTGCTCGGCGAAACAACAAACTATTTTTATGGCGAGCAACCGCGACCTCCGATCTAGGTGATTGCCAAAGTTTCCACCGAATCGAAACGCGGCCATCGTTAACTTCGTCGATCTATCTAGGCTAGGAGGGCACCGCGATCTCGACACCGTTTGATCGACGCGATAAAAGCTGCCCGTTGCGTCTTCGGACACCGCCGCCGTTTCTCTGTCTCCTGACGAATTTTCCCACGTTATACGATTATATTCGACGATTATATTCCTGATTATATTCGTGATTACAGTCGCCTTTACATTCGCACTACACTGTTGATTTTATGCACTCGTGGCAAAAATGAATAAACTGCATAATTTTCAACTTATTATATTTACTAAAGCAAGAAGATACAACTAGTTTATGTCTCTTGCAATTGACCCAAATAATTTTTATTTTGCATAAAAAGCAGTAATAACACTGCAACGTTTTTCCAACGAAGATGGTTCCCTCGGAGAAAAATAACGAGCTCCGTGAACCGAGAGAGGCGTCTACGATCTAGCGCTATCTAAAGCGCGACCCTTTTCGATCTTCGGTCATTCCCTTGCTGTCTTGGCACACGCAAACCCCTCCTGTCAAAAGTACATCTCGAACAAAGAGCAAGGAACTCGGTGTTCGGTAAGGTCCGCTGAAAATCGAGGTCGACGACACCCGATTGTCCAAGAATCTTTTCGAATTGAGCGATCGCTTTAGGATTCTTTCTCTATGGTTTTTGAAAAATCTCCTTCTTTAATTCGATTCGCTTTTGGAAAACGACAGGGAAATCTCATTTCTTGATAGAAAAATTTGAGAACTGTGTTACAGGATACGGTGAAAATTCTGTCCATGTTCCTTTCTTTAACGCAAATATTCAGTGTCCGAATCTATTTCGTTTTTCGAAGTATTCATGCTTTTTACATGAAAATGAAAAGCGGTAAAGAATATCGACATTCTTATTTATTTGTTTATTTAGTTACAATTACCGGATACGAAAACAGGAGGCCCAGAGATCGGTGAAGGAAGAATGAAAATTATTATTGTTATCGAAGCTAGAAGATCTCCCATCAGTCATTCGAGTCGACGAATGAGTTCAAATTAGCGTTACAAAACGCATCGGACAGAATTGCGATAACCGAGCGTGCGACAATCATTAATCATTTTCGGTAAATGCTTCGAAGATGTATCGAACGAGCCACGTCTCAACAATAAATTTTACCGTTCGGCTTTGTGATTGATATATTTGTTTAACTGGCAAAATGTTATTTATAATGTGTCACTTGTAAAGTGTTCTTACAAAATGTTGTTTCACAAAGCAGTTAAATATAAATATAGGAGACATAGAGAACAAATTTTCTCCTGTAAAATCGTCTGATCTCTCGTCGTTTAAAATGATCGGGCGGTTTCGATTACAATTAACCCGATCAACGATCGCGGAAGACGAGCGGTCCTCCTCTCGGTCGGATCGACTTTCGCGCGAAGT
>NC_135781.1:3657086-3702178 GCF_028453695.1 Augochlora pura
AGAATGAGAACGGTTGTTACGAAGCGCAGCAATCTCGGGAATGCTTTGGGGCTCGCTGCCAAGTCTTACCGTGACGTTGTAACACTTCGCCCATTCGTTCTGCATCGCGACTCCCCGGCCCAACGGACCGCATCGCTGCACCAAACGACGCCGCACGAAAATCGACTTTCCTCATTAGCTTCTGCTAACGAACGGTTCTTCGCGGAGGCCGAGAGGAAATTTCGTTTATCGTGAAATTGTTAAATACTTCGTGTTCGTTACAGCTGTAAGATAGCTTGATACGATAATTCATTCTTTTTTTTACAATAGATCATTTTCAATTAAACATTTTTTAAACGTAGATGCACATTTAACAAGTAAAATGTGTATTTTTGTTATAATAAATTGGTGAATACGGTGAAAGAAATTCCGTTCGTTCCTAATAAAAGGGAAATTAAATTTTGCAGATTTGAAAACAGGTTGGACGAGTAAAATTTATAAATCTTTAACTTCGTTCAATGCAGGATACAACAGTGTTTATGAAAATAACTATGGCAATAAGCTAGGGTCTCGTAGACCCACAACCCTCAAAGAAACGTGCCGTACGATACAAATCATCGTTGATCCACAAATTCTCGAGTTATTCCACGAACCGGCGAGTTCGCGGCGACTGTCTCAGAACGCGGCGCGCTCGAAGTTGTCCGATTCGCAGCTTGCGATCCCTTCTGCCCTTTGACGCGCACCACTCGGATCGCAACCGTTCGACTCCGCGGCTTGTATCGCGACCTAAATGTCTCGGTTTCTACGGTTAGATGCCAAACATAATAACCGATTACCAAGATAACTGGTCCACCTATTTTCGAGCCAAGAGCCGCATTAATAATAGAGGTGTTGCGTCATTGTTCGACCTTGGACGTCTTGGAAAATATGCTTGGAGTCTCGGATTCCACGAAAATCCGCCGCTCGCCACGCACGGGTCCCTTGCAACGCTCGCCCATTGTTCTTCGCGACATCTTGTCTGTCCTCTCTTCCCTTTGATCCGATCTTAAACCCGTTGCTTCCTTGTCGCTGAACGCTTACCGCGTCAACGTCGGATCCACAGTCGAGATCTCGCGGATACTGAACCGTGGATCGCAAATACTGGACGGTAGATCACCGATTTCTCTCTAAATCCACGATTTTTGCATTTTCTTGATTCCTAGGATAATTCAGATTATTTATTTATCGTTCGTTTCGCATCATTCCGCAATTTTCTTGATGCTATTCTCAGCGCAGTCGTTTCACAATGTATTTAGTTCACTCGTAGCAAAATACATTGTATTTAGGTGTATCGCTAGGCACGTACTATTTTAATTTTAAATTGTTAGCAATGTTATATTGATGGTGCAGTGTTGTTTAATGTAGTTAACTTTAATGTCCATGTGCGTACTGTACTATCACCTTCGTTATGTACCTCCGTCTTCGCTATAGCTAATTTAAATAGTAAAGGATAGTAAAGGCGGTAATAACAGTACCATTAACACTAAATCTACCACAGTGATCAAACGGCAAATTTTTCACCATTTTTTATTCTTAAATTGTTGAATCTACAGCGACATTTTCGTAGAAAATAATTAAATAAATATCTTAAATATCTGAAATTACAAAAAGATGTCGAGAAAGTTAACCGAATTTAGTTGAATTGAATTTTGTCGCTTTCAGTATCAATGGCAATAAGATAAGAATCGAGGCACAGATTATCGTTGATCGAGATCCAAAGATCGCAGGGAAAATTCGTAAACGAATCGGCGATGAGATCGAGATCAATTTTCAACGCGGAATCCGCTCGCGCCCCGGCGAGCAGGAAGCGTTTCTCCGTTCGAATTACATAAAGGTCTATTTTGAATTTGTAAGAGGCGATATATCATTTCTCGGATTTGGATGTAACGCGAGGAAATATAATAATTTGGCCCGCGCGGCCCTGCGATTTGGAAACGAGAGATACCTCGCCGCGCGCATACGAGCCCGCTCCTCCGACTTCTTAATCTCTCGGACGATTAATCTTCTATTCGGCGACTGCGGGCCCGTTAACGACCGTGAGACCGTGAGCGAAGCCCCTCGTCTCGCCTCGTCGCCCACCGGCTCCGCCGGGATGGAACCGACTAAAATTGATACAGAAAAGCCGCGGTGCCGAGGACAGAGTCGCTGTCCGTTCCTCTAAACTTTCCGTAATTCGACACCGTTACGTAATCGACGCCGCCAAACACGCTCGGCCGTGTATCTTTGTTTTGCATTCCGCCGCGAAACAACGAACCGCGAAACGCCAGTCCGATTGGCCAACCGGTTTTCACCCGGGATCCCGTCGTTTTCGCAATTTCCCTTTCCCAGCAGGAGATCGTTTTTCCGCCCGAACCATGCGACTTCTGTGACATCATTTTTTAATATACGTATATAAATGGTGTTTCATAATTCATGGTACAAATTAGGTCAAATTCTATGGCTGGAAATAAGACGAAAATTTGGAATAAGAGAATTGCGCCGGAGGCTTCGTTTCCAAGAAATTTCAATTCATATATCGAGTACTAATTAATAATTATTTATTCGCGAATAATATTACACAGAATACTAAAATAACCAGTACACTTTTAAACACTGTATTACTTTTATGATCATTTTTCAAGATTTTGTTTCTGAGAGAAATAAGTTGCAAGATTTACTATATTTACGCGACAAGAAGTAGTATTGACACGTTATGATCAGACACGCCTGTAGATTCATATTAATGGTATTAATTTTTTAAATTATTTCTCTCAATACAGATCTCTGTGCGTAGAATTACGATCTAATTGATGCGATTTTTAGAACACCTTGTACATAGTGTTTTCGACGAAGTCTATGCAATTTTATGACAATTTATGACAGTCTGGTAAAATGCGACGAGATGTCTGCATCATTTTGAACACACTGAGATGAAAGGAATGGAATAAGCGAGTAGAATGAATGAACAGAATGAACAATGGAATTCACATTAACAGAACTAGGAGGAGACTAGAATGAATGATGATATGTTCGTGTGTAGAACAAGCATCGTGTCAGATATTATACTTGCATGCTAGACACATAATAGTATTTTATTGTAGCTTGAGATTATATCATGGTTTCTAGTCTTCTTTTCAGTTCTATGTATTGAACAACTTGATATTTTCTATTTAATATATTTATATTTAAACTATATTTATGATATTCATATTTAAATTATATTTATGATATTTGTATTTAAATTATATCTGCGATATTTAATATAAATAGAGATGCTAAACGTGGGGTAGAAATTTATCGTGAAAGCCCACGAAAGTTAATGTTAACACCTATTCCAAGTCTCTTGATATATTATTTCCTTATTATACTTTCAAACATAAGTTATTATACGTTATTTAGTCTACGTATATTTAGTACATTTATTATATACTATTTAGTTAAGAGAGCTTATAATACAGATAGGCAAGGTATAGGCGAGTACTCTTAACTAAATAAAACAAATCAAATAAATGAACCAGCGACTAATCGCGAGTGAACTTTTGTTGTTTAGATCGAAGAAGGAGGCCTCCGTTTCGCAAGAGGAGGCACGGTCGCGATCCCCGAGGATCGAGGGTGAGGAGGATAGGTTGGATGGTGCCGCGGGTCGGCGCCGTTTGAACCAATCTCGAGGAGGATCAGTCCTGGTCCGGCTCGTCTAACGGGAAAGAGAAGAAGGCCCGTGGAGGGAGAGGGTGGCTCGCCACCCCGTGAGATTTCGCGGTAAAGGGGAGTAAAGGTGCGAAAGGCGACCCGTCGCCATGGGGGTCGCCGACGATTTCGCGCCGAGCTTCACCCAGAAGCCGCAGCTCAGACAGGAGGACGACGGGAATCGTCTGATCTTCGAGTGTCAGCTGGTCAGCGCCCCGAAACCGGAGATATCATGGTTCCGGGGCGAGACAGAGCTCAGCCCGGACGGCAGGACCAACTTCAAGATGCAGAGCGTCGGGACCAACAAGTTCCTGGTCGTCCTGGAGCTAGACGACGTGATCGAGACGGACGCGGGCCTCTACAAAGTCAAGGCCAAGAACAAGATGGGCGAGGTCGCGGCTTCGATTAACCTTAATTTCAGTCGTGAGTACCCTTGCACTTGACTACCAGCTGATTCAGCCCCCCCCCCCCCCCCCCCACCCCTTGTTCGTCCTGAACGAAAGATTCATCTTTTAATAGAGACGATCTTGACCCCTCCGGTTTCCGTTCGGTCTCTAATTAGTTCCTTCGAGGCTGCTGATGACCTCTGTCATGAATGGACTGCTGGTTTCTATGCAACTTAGCCCATCTCTTTGTTTCTTCGGCACATCTTCACACTTTACCTATTGGTCGTTCGGCTGTGAACATTTCTATATTTTTATAATACTAACATTAAACAATATTTATTTTAGCTATTTTACTTATAAAAAGCCGATTTATAGGTTAATAGTTGGTAAAGTGTCAACGTGTTTTAGGTAATATATTCTACAATTTTTCGAATACTTTGACTATCTACAGTAAAGACCAAGAAAGTGTTCACACAACTTTTAAAACTGCATAATTACCGAGAAGCACTAAGTACATTTTTTAAACCTTTATTATAAGCATTCTTTTTATCTTAATAACAAAATTAAAAAAGAAAATATTCCGGTTACTGTACAGTGACCTGGTCCTATAAACATTTACAAAGAAGTTCAAGTCATTTAGATCAATTTTAACAAAAGATGTGTGAACATAGTTATTTAGTTATTGTAGAATGGCAGCTATCAATCTTTGCCATGAATGCATAAATATCCGCAATCCACTCATGAATCACTTAGACGTTCCTACATCGGGCGCGAGTCGAGGAGCAGAATTGAAACAAAGTTTCGTTGTTTTACAGCTGTCGACGAGCCTAGGGAGAAGTAAGTCCGTCGTTTTGCGGAAATTCCGATCGTGTGTCGCTTCTCTGGGCTCTGATTTTCATTATTTAACGCCAGCTTCCGGCCCTTGGACCATCGACCGATTTGTTCGAATCCAAGCGGATCGGTTGGAGCATTGATTAATGTTGATCAACGTTGGTTAACATTTATTAAGAAGTCGCTATACTTGTGACTAGCAGCAAGGATCGGTGGTCCAAGGGCCGACGTTCACAATTTTCAGTTTCTTTGGCTCGCTTCGCTATTACGCTTTTTTCTGTTGTTGCTTTTCAGCTGCGGTGGAGCCGGTTAGGCGAGGGTGAGTCGCGGTTCCTCTGTGTAACGCTTTCGCCGCGTGCGTTCCTCGTGTGGGTTTTCGTGTGCGTTTAACCGTGTGTGCCGCGTCCCAGATTGTTCGACGAACTTTCGAGTCGAGCGAGCGACAGGCGCAACGAGTGGTTCCGTCGATAATGTTTAGGTGCACGTCAAATGCGGTTGGACAAAAATAACCGTCGCGGAATGCTCGCTATTCTTGGGCGCGTTCACGTGCGCTCCCGAGAGAGCGCATGAAAGAAAGAAAGAGAGAGAGAGAAAGAGAGCGTGCTAGCGCGCGTCCGATAACAGCAGCGACACGGCTCTATGCCTCTTCTAGCTGGCTGATCGTTCAATTTTCTTCTTCTGCCCACGCATACACGGGGCTGACTGGCCCGCTTCGAAATAGCATCGGGATCCTCTCTTTTTCTATTTTCATCCCTAATCGCTTCGCCGGCCGCACGATTCAGGCCACCCGCGATTTTCCGCGGTACTTTCGCAACATGTACGACGCACTCGTTGTGCTCTCCGGTCTTGCGAGAAATCGAATCGAGACTCGTTTCTTAACACTTGATTCATGGAACTCGTCGAAATGACGGATTACTAGGTTTTCTTTATTCGTGATTATTCAGATCTTAAAATTACATTTAGGAGTTATTTATTGAACAGGTGCACCACTCGCAGCAAATGTTGCTCGCGCTAGGAATTAGAATGTGTTTCATTATTTTTATAAATTAGTATATGCTTTGGTTGCTCTATGAAGAATAATCCTTTTTTGCTGTTCGAATCACTTGGAACTGTTGTTACAATTGTTGGAATTAAAATGATTTTTTTAAATCAGACGCTATTTTATTAAATTGTTGAAAATATTGTAACCGAGATACCTTTACCACCTCATTTGCCAAGGTAAAATAAAAATTGATTTATTTCCTTAATATATCTAATAAGCAGAAAGTAAATAAATTCTTTTTCTCGACTTATGACTAACTCTACAACTATAGCGATCAGAACTTCGTCACTCATGACTTCTTTTACCAATGGCTGAAACTGTGACGTACATATTTAAGAAGTCGATTCTATATTAAAAATCGAGTCGTTAACGTCGCTTTACAAAAGAATTCGGGCACTCGAATTAGTAGTCGGAGCCCGGGTTATCGAGGCGCCGCGTTGAGGTCTGTTTCGTCGAGTTTCGGGTGTAACGCAGCCGGAATTGGGTCGAAAGTTGGTTCTCCGGGGGCCATCGCGACGAGACGTTGTATTTTCGGAGCGGATCGACAGACGTGATTCCCGTGAATTTCTAAAAGTAACGCGAGCCTTCGACGCGCGTTTCACCCGCTTCCGAATATTAGCCGGTCTCCCTCGCGAAATTGTTTGGCGTTCGAACGCGAGAGCCGATCGCGGATCGCGAATCAACCGAACGACCCACGATAGCCGGAGGAAACAGCTGCAGCCTACTTCTTCGCTAAAGTTAGGCTCGCGTTCGCCTCTGCGCTTCTCCTCGCGCGCCGGTCCTCGTTCCGTTCCGAACGATCGTTCCTTCCGTTTCTTTATTTTTCTTCACGACCCGGTCGCGATAAACTCTTTCACTCTCCGCTCGTAAAGTCGGGGGAAAAAAGACTGTAGAAAATGGCCGCTCTCGCGTCCGCCACAGGAAATGTCCACTGAACGCTACTGTACTAAACGGCACATTAGCGGTCGTAAATGGTATAAAAATCCTCCTTGAAACCCCACGTAATACTTTCTCTATTTTTACTTCAGACGAAGCTTCAGTTATTTCAAATATTATATATATATATATTTTTCTTGATACGTTAATCAATGTAAAAGTGTATAAAGAACGGAGATTCTTAAAATTACTAAATAGGAAAATAAAAAATGATTAACTCGGTGCAACCGATTGGTGTAACAGCGTTCAAAGAATGGACATTCGGAGCCGCCGTACGATATTTTTAGGAGAGCGTAGAAAATTCTCGGAAGGATTACCGTAAACTCGGTTGCCAACGTAGAAGTTAGAACAACAAATTATATTTCATCCTGAATACGAAAAAATGAAACGCCTCGCAAACGTCTAAAAACAGAATATAGCCGAAAAATTCAGAAGCAGAGTACAACGAATCGGAAACGATGCGTTTCCGTGCATTAGTAAATAGCGAGCAATGTTCGCGGTCCGAATGCACGCAGCTCAGCCGCGACGTCGTCGTTTATCGACGCGTCTCTGCATTTATCGAGGAGCAAACGGGATTTTCGGCGAACCGCGCGTTGAATGGACGCTGGCCGTTGAACCCGGGCATTAAAGAGGGTCTTTATTGATGGGACGTCGCTGAGACCGGCCATTAGAGACTCCTCTTCCTGCTAGGTAACAACGGGGCCGTAGTGCGATACCGCTCGCTCGTAGACAGGGCTGACTAAACAAAACAGAAAAGTTATTCCTGGCATCGGCCGCCACATAATCGCGCCGATCCTCCTCTAGGAAGAGACCCCGTCGACCGTAAGAAAATGGTCCGTTCCCGTGTTGCCAAGCGGCCGAGAGCCGCCTCGTCGTCGCATCAAGTGTTCCGTCTCGTCGCGACGCGAGACGGCTCCGTGACACGCGAATGACAATCGCCGTAAGAAACTCGACACGGGACATCCTTGCGCGCGAAACGATTCCGACGCGGTGCTCGTCGCATTCTGTCTACCCCACGTGTATTTTCGCGACCTGGCGAGAAATAGATCCGTGCAGGCGGATAACGTTCGTAATAATAATGCCAGCTTGGTAACAATTGGATAAGGACAAGGACGACGGGCAGGTGTTGGCCGAGTTTGGCCGACGGTGGACATTCTTTCGGCATTACGATTTTCTCGGACGGTGGGACGGAGACGAATATTTGACCGTCTATTTCGGATCGACGTATCTGGCAGCCACGTAATGATTTATTTATTTAAGGAATGTATACGAGAAGTTGACCGTTCGCTATAAATGACGGGAAAGAGAAAAAAAATTACGGAGATTTAGAACGACTTGATAGAAAGTAGAAAGGAAAGAATAAGGTGATCGCAGTTCCTTAAATTAATATGATAAATTATATTTAAAGAAGTAGCTAAAGAATACTGAGCGTATCAATTTTAGTGTATCAAAAATATTAAAAATGATGCAACAGTTGTACAAAAATTATACAGAAACATCGTAGGATTGTAGAACAAATTTATTTAAATTCACATTTTTATTTAATATATATTTAATATTCAATATGATTATTATAAAATATTATTATCTAATAATAATGAAATATTTAATACAAATTTTCAAAAAGTTCCAAAGCAAGCAGCTTTATAATTTCAACAATTACGAAATCAGAACATCTGTAGAGTATTTTGATCTCGAATAAAAATTCGCGGTATATTAATTATTTTTACAGTATGCACTGTCATTCGACTAGTACAGCAATTATTAAATCCGCTTAGATATCACGTGTTCAAAAACTGTCCAACCGTGTCGTCGCTCTTTCCGCAACGTAGAAAACCGTGTTGAGTCTGATCGAGCGCCGACCTATTCTACTGACCGCTCGTCGAACATCCACTAACAGTTTAATGAATAGTGACCCAACTAATCGTTTGCCGGTGTTGCAACGAGCGTAACAGCTGTTGTCGCGCGTAACACACCGCGCGGCACCGCTGTCCCGGGTCCACCTGTGTGCGCCCATGTGTGAGATATCGTGGCATGAAGTATAACAGCTTCGATAATCGGCTCTTATAATTCTTGATCGCCGGTTGCAGACAAATCGACGGCATCGCGCCAACTTTCGCGAAAAAGCCCGCAATCAGACAGGAGGACGATGGTAAACGACTACTTTTCGAATGTCGCATCACAGCCGATCCCACGCCAAAAGTTACGTGGTTTCACGATGGAAGTATGGTCAAAGACTCACCGAGGCACAAGGTTAGCCAACCCGCGAGCCGACTCTTTCGTTTAGCTCCCTTTTGTTTTAAACTTCTTACCTCTCGTTTCTTTTAGCTTAAATTTCTTTTCATTTTAGCTTCTTTCAATTTTCATTTCCTTTAATTTTTGCTTCTTTTAATTTTAGCTTCTTTTAATTTTAGTTTCTTTTAATCTTAGTTTCTATTAATAAGTTTCCTTTATCTCGCTTTGTTATTTTTAATTTCGCCAATCTCTGGAAAAATGACGAAAGAAAATCTTGGCGAGAATCTTCGCTGCGGGAACTTAATTTTTAGAATTCACCACGTTAACTGCCACCGTTGCGGCGTGACCATGACTTCGAGCTTTACGAGAGTTTTATTACGCGCTGGTATTTAATGTATAATAATAGCCCGAAACTTCAATTCGCTAAGTTCTCTGAATATTTCGTAATACGGTCGCGTGTTTAACGCTGTATAAAAAGTTGTCTTGGTCACCCAACACGCGACGAACTTGTAATAAATCACTGGATCATGTCACTGATTGAACTTTGGATTAATACTAAACGTAGCAAGCGGAGTAAGATGACTCCTTTTAAAATTTACTTTAAAATAGACATAGTAAAGAAAATAGAAAGAGTAATTAAATGATTATTTTATTTTTTAGAAATAAAAATATATGTTTGATTATTTGATTAGAAATCAGAAATTCTGTTGCAAATTATTGACTTTAATAAACTAACAATTTCTTTTTCAAAAATAACGTAATGGATCAAACGACCCATTATCGTAAAAATTGGTGTATGTAAAGTGCCGGTACGTTTAATGTTAATAAATAAAATTCGAAATTCGAGCACCTGTTAATCCGACCGTGAAATTTCAGCTGACCGTCGACAAAGATGGCCACTCGTACTTCGCCACGCTGGAAATTAAAAATGTGACCGTCGAGGATGCTGGCAAATACAAGGTCACCGCGAAGAACGAGCTCGGCGAGTCTAACGCCACCATTTCCTTAAACTTCGACAGTAAGTACCATATTAAAGACGCTGATTTATCGCTACCTGTGTACTCATACGCCGACGACACGTTTCACGTTTGCCCCGCGTAATTTAACTTGTTATACGAGTACTATAATTTACGGATCTGCGGATCTCTACGCGAATTCCTGTCTCCGCAAACTGTTCGACAAAGCTATGGAACGTAGAGAAAATTACAACTCTCGCAATAGCCTGTGGATCTTATGCATTTTCATGTGATCAGAATAAATAGTTGATATTTCAAACAAGGAAATTGTTTAACAAAATTTAAGGGCATGCACTTGTTAAGTTCAAGTTTTACTGAATTATTCAAGGAAAAGAGACATTTCTAATCGACCGATGTTTGTTGCATTAACGAAGATCGTTTTTATATTGCATAAAGATTTATGGTGTACTTTTAATGCATAAAGATCTATAGTGTATCCATTACGTGTAAAGATCCATTCTCATAATGCATAAAGATCCACGGCGAAACACAAACGAATCTGCAAACGTGAACCGGTTCGATCGGTATCCATCACTCCACTTTTCGTTGCCTTTACTCATTCGGGATGTATATCGATGATCCTCTCTAATATCTTCAGCCACACAGAATGACATCTTCGGTGTCATCAGGTTGACCAACAGTGTCTGACCCCAGTTTCACGTTTCGTCCACATTGCATCACGACGAGTCAAGCTCGCTGTCTTTATTACATATTTTTTCCGTAGTTCCAACCCTGTCTCTTCAAAACATCTGTTTTACTCATCTTTTTTTCTCTTTCTGTCTCCATATCTCTATCTATCTCTCTATCTCTGTCACTGTTCTCCGTATATCACCGATTCTTCATCCGTATACGACTGACATTTATTTTTTAATGGTTTATCTCGGTCGAGCAATGAGCACGTATCGATTGTCGGCTCGACGGAGCGACGATATACAGCCCGGTTGATCGTGGTCGATCGACCAAGAGGAACAAAAGACCAGGATCGGAGCATAACGATTATGATATTTCTGTTAATAATCACAGTAACGTAAAACGCTGCTTGTATCACGTATTAATAATAACGATCGAGCCGCGCGCCGCCCGGCCGAGCTTCCCGCGCGATCTCCCGACGAGACCGTGAAGCTCGATCGCGCCAGACCGCGGCTCGATCCATCACGCTGGCGCTTTTTTGACGTTAGGTTGCTGCAGTCGCGCACATTTTTTTTCTATTTCGTTCGAGCGCGCGCCATTGTTTGCTCGTGTGGTATCTCTCAGTTGGGCGAGACAGTAGGCGCACTCGATGCCCCGCGATTTTTTAATATTACTTGAGTACCGTGAGAAGACCACAAACAACGCCAACCGCACACTAAGCACCCCTTATACTCTCGCACTCACGCGTCACAGGTGTGTGCCGGAGAGCTCAGCGTTCAAGTTTCTTAGTTTGCACACTACTAAATCGAAAGGGTGTCTCTCGATCTCTCGTTAGACGAGCGCACGGACGTGTGGTCCACGCGTTGGTCGGTAGACGTTTTTAACTCGCTTAACAAACCAGTTGTTGTCGTGTTGTCTTTTGGAGTACACTCTAAACAAACTCACACCATTACGATTAATTCTGACTTCCGTACGGAAAACCGCGCGACCATCGAGGAGGAGAGAACGGATAAAGGAAAAATGTCGACGAGAGCAACCTAAGTTAGGAGATGTCGCTGTTAGGGCCTACCGGACTGTCCTTCGCAGCGAAGGGCGAGACGCAGGGATACGAGTATCGCGCGATAGCACGAGAGGGGTCGCAGGTGTGAAATCGAATCGATACGTGGCTCTGAACTTGCATCGAAGGGCTTAAACCTTCCGCAACCAGGTCGGCTACCGATCGTGATCGTCGCGACACGGACGAGGCTGCGGCGGGATTAAGCGACCGTAAACAAAAAAAAAAAAAAAAATACAATCACACTTTAATCACTCTCTCTCTGACAAAACAAGCAAAGGGATGTATCGACACGTAGAATTGGTTTATGTGAGCGTAGGCGACGAGGCGCCCGTACCCGACGACGGTATTAAACCGACCTTCACCGAACGACCGGTAATAAGGCAATCCGACGACGGTAACACCATCACCTTCGAATGCCGACTAGTCGGCGATCCGAAACCGAGTGTCAAGTGGTAAGATCATGCGTGTCCCCGTGCACGAGCCAACCATCGCCGATTTCCACGCGACCAGCGATTTCTAGTCGATGCTTTCCACGGCAAATTGGGGCGAACCGGCTTCGAGACTGGTTGACGAGACACATGTTAACTCTGAACGATAGTCTTCTTTGTTCTTAATCAATTCCAACACGAGAAAGTATAAATAATAATATTTGGTATGTCTACGTTGATTAAAATTGCCAAAAGTCGACTTTTATCTCAATTTAACGTTCTGCTGCAATTAAAAATTAATTAAACGTACTTGGAAGTGAAATATCAATTTTTGATGGGGGGGAGTAATGTTGTAGAATGTTCAAATTATATTCCAAAATTTTTGGGTCTCTACAGTAGTGCTAATTTTTGTGACAGTTTGAAAATTGTGTGACATATGTGCAAACTAAATGCAAGTAATATTTCATCCCTTAATTAAGTTTCGTGATAATGAGGAAACCTAAAAGCAGCACAAACTTTCTTAATTATTCGATAACATATCAGTCAGCCTAAAATTGAGTCAACAAGTTAGTTACTATAATAATATAAATACTATAATAATGCACATAATCCAATTTCGCAATAGAAAGATAGAAAAACAGAGAAAACAGAGAAAAACACCATAGTCGATGGAGTTCGAGTGTCTCGTCGGCACTTCGTCAAAGGTTGGTTGACTGTTCTGGTTTGCCGGGAAACATCCGGACCCGCATGCCTTTCGAGTATAGTCCTCGACTGTAGTCGCCGACTATAGTCCTTCGGTTTCTTCCGAATGATCCACGTCGCGTACTTCCGATCGGCGTGTCGCGGTTTTTGGGAGTGTCGAGAGCATGCAGCACGTGATCTGACGCGTCCGATGATTAGGTATCACGGTACCGAAGAGGTGAGAGAAGGAGGAAGATTCAGCATGTCGCTGGAACTCGACCAGAAGCTGTACCACCTTGTCCGATTGAAGATCGACAACGTGGCGAAGGGAGACGCCGGCGAGTACAGAGCCCTCGCGACGAACAAGCACGGACAGGGAGTGGCAACGATTAATCTCAACTTCGAGGGGGGCGACAAGCTAAAGTATGCAACCGACGATGAGCGCGTACCGTCGAGATTGATCTGGCGAAACTTTCCCACGGTCTTTCCTTTTCGTCCATCGATATTCCAGGCTGGCTTGTTGCGGAAGCTATTCTAGCTTCTAAGCTATTTATTAAAAGAAGTCATAAATAATTTTTTTTGTTAGGCATTTATTTTATCCTTTTTATTTAATTTCATTTTTATCCTTATTTTATTTGATTTCATTTTTATTTTATTTTATTTTATTTCGCTTTTATTTTTAGTTATATTCTATTTCATTTTACATTATTTTATTTGTATTCAACTCTGATCTATTTAGTGAGAGAAAAGCACGTTTGTCCTGGTGACTCATAGATCCTATGATTTGAGAAGTAGTACAAAATTGATAATGGACGACTGTTTGCAGCACAGGTGACATAAAAGCAAACACACGAGTATGATCATAAAAAGGCTTAGAACCATATAGTAAAAACGAGAATAACAATTATAAGTGAGCAAGAAAGACATGTATCATAAAAATGACCAAATCAAGTGCAAAACCGTGAAGTAATTTAAAAACATTACTATACTAGATTATTGCACGAGGAAAAACATTTATATCTAATTCATATTTCTCACATTTAATTTAATTCATTTTTATTTCGCATAAATATCTGATAATACATAAACGGAAATGATGATGAACGGAAGAAGGGATCGATAAGGAAGAAAACTGTGGGAAACTTTCCACGATCCATGTCGTCGCGACGGTAATAGGCCTCGTCGAGCGGAGAGAGGGTCTGTCCCGTGCAGGTCCGGTCTCCGACGATGCCGGAGAACGGAACTGGCGGGCGTTTGTGATCTGACGAATCGATTACACGCAGAATACCGGACGGTAAGCCGCCGCGTTTCCCGAAGAAACCGACGATCCGACAGGAGGGCGACATCCTGATTATGGAGTGTATCCTGGAAGCGCACCCGGTACCGGACATTACGTGGTACCAGGGACAGAAACCGATCACCGACAGCACCCGCGTCAAGATGTCGCGCAAGGCCACCGGAAAGGACACGTATTTGCTCACGCTCGAGATCTCGAATCCGACCAAGGCGGACGGCGGAAATTACCGGTGCAACGCGTTTAACAACTTCGGCGAGAGTAACGCCAACATCTCCCTCAACTTTCAAGGCAAGTCCCCCGACGACGATGCAACGCGGCGGAGTCTCTCGTTGGTTCAATTTATCCACTCCCTTCCCCCCTCTCTCTCTCTTTCTCTCTCTCTTTGCGTTTTTCATGTTCCGATTTTTTAATGATTTTTCAACGATATTTATCAACGCCTAGCTCGTTGAGATCGCGATCGAGATTAGACGTGTACTTTAGCAATCTGGACGTGAACATTCGAAGATGTTTCGGAATGGTAATAAATTATTGGCTTCGATCTGAAATTGTAATGTACAGTGTTTGAAGTCTCTTAAATATTATCGGTATAATTAGATATTGTAAAGGTAATCAAATGTTATCAAATTATTTTTATATATGTTCAATGTTTGTGCGATATATTGACTATGGACGCGAAAGTATTGAAACGAATTAACGAAAGTTAATTGATAGCCGTCACTGTACACCTAGAGCATAATCGAAAGATCACGTCCACCTAGATTGTTGGAATATCAGACCTGGTGCGAATATTTTTTGGAAACACCCGCGACAATTTTGGGAACCTGCAGAGAGACCAACGAGACCCGAGCCCCTCGAGAGCCCCTCTACCTCCTAGCACGTTCTTCCTGTCAGAGTCGTTCTAAGCTTGCCAGAGGAACTCGATTTCTCTGAGAGCGCGCCTTTTCTTCTCTTTCCGCGGCTGTTTCCGCGACTATTTCCACATCGTTCGCGGCCGCGAGAAGCGAACGTTTCGCGTGTAGGTATCCGCGCGTCTTTCCCAAGATTAGGTAAGTAACTACGTAGCACTGACTAATCATTGAGTCGTTCTCTCATCGCTTTCTAACCGGCGCGCGTTCCCGTCCGGATCCTGAGAGATCCAACGGTGCCGTGGATCCAGGCGGGGATCGCGATCGACGCATCTCAAAATCACTAATCCCGAAGGGAACACCAGAAACCTTCTGCAACATTGAAAACCGGATCGCAATTCACGTCGACGTCGAACGATTGCGGCCCGGTGGCGATCGCTTCCGGGAATCCCGTATTGCCGGAAGCGATGGCACGCACGTGAACTGTCTTGCCTAACCGTGGATCTTTCCAAGATGCAGAGGAGGGGCCCGGTTTCGCGCCGTCGTTCGTCGAGAAACCGCGTATCATTCCGAACGAAACCGGCACCCTGATCACGATGAAGTGCAAGTGCAAGGCGAACCCGAAACCGGAGGTGACATGGTTCCGCGGGACCAACGTGGTCAAGGAGTCCTCCAAGATCTCGATCAAGACCAAAACCGTCGAGGAGGATGTCTACGAACTGATTATGGAGATCAAGGTCAGTGACAGCCGTGACTTAAATTAAAGCTGAAAGATCATATTTCATAACAACTGTACTCTATTCCAAAATATGCAAATCTCTGTGTAAAAATAATCTAGTTTAAATCTAGCTCCATATGCATAACAAAAAAATGCTTTCAGGATCCTTCGGCGCCGGACGGTGGCACTTACAGGTGTCACGTGCAGAACGAATACGGCGAGAGCAACGCCAACTTGAACCTGAACATCGAAGCAGAGCCCGAACCAGAGGGTGACGGACCAACGTTCGTCGAGAAACCTCGCATCCAGTCACAGAATCAGGGCAAACTCGTGATAATGGACTGCAAAGTGAAAGCAAATCCGAAACCGGAAATCGTTTGGACCCACGCGGGCAAGGTGGTCACAGAGTCCTCGAAGATCTCGATCAGCGTCGTTAAAGAGAAGGAGGACATCTATTACATCAAGCTGACCTTGAACGACCCAAGCCCGGAGGACTCCGGCTTGTACAAGTGCAACATCAAGAACGATCTCGGCGAACTGAACGCCAATCTCACGCTCAACGTAGAAAGTGAGTCGACCGACCCTAATCCACTATCTGGAATTATAATCGAATTCCTCCACAAGCCATTATTAACATAATCGTATTAGAATTATTAATTAGAAGATGATGAAATTGCGATTCATAACTAGACTACGGATTTTAAGCACCTATATTAAAATTAGCTGGAATATAAAATAATGAAGACATAAGAAGAATTGAATAACCTTGTTATACTACTTACAAATTATCAGAATTGGTAAAAATACCTTTAGCTATTTTCTGTTTCGTAGAATCATCTCGGGAATTTTTACTTTCCATAAGCATCCGCAATCTATTCGTAACACCTGTGTAGAAATCTGCTGAGATTTTACGTTATTCTCCAACTATGTTCTAATTAAATTAACCAACTACCTAGTCGAGTCTTAGATGTAGTAATCGTCTATTCTCGGTTCCAGTTGTGCCTGTGATCAAGGAGAAGCCAAAGGTGATTAAGATCGTGAAGAAGAGGACAGTGGTGGTCGAGTGCCACGTTCTGTCGAAATTCACACCGGACTGCACATGGTTCAAAGAGACGCAAGCAGTGAAACAGGACACGAGGCACAAAGTGCACGTGGAACAAGTGAAAGAGGTAAGCGCTCTTTATCCCCGAAAAGGCGACAGGGCTAATCACGATCTTGTTTACAGGGAGAGTTCGCTGTGAAATTGGAGATCGAACAAGTATCGTCCTCCGACAAGGGTGTGTACAAATTGGTTGCACGTAATGAGAAAGGCGAGGCGACGTCACAGGTCGTCGAGGTCACGGACATCATGGACGAGGGCGAGAAGCCGAAGATAGCCTCCGGTTTGAAGTCGGTGGTACGTTAATCTACAAATTAATATTTTTATTTGTATGAAGATACTATTCTTTGGAGTAATATTCTCGTCGAATTTCAGACGATAGAGGAAGGCAAATCGATTGAGCTTATCGCCAGTCTGGCGAAAGCGGACCGCAAGGTGACCATCTCGTGGTACAGGTATGTAACAACGACGCGATTATTAACAGCGTGCGGTGAATTAAAAATTTCCTGATTTATTCATTGATTCTTCTCGCTTGTTCAGAGACACTACGGTGGTGAAATCCAATAAGGATATCATGATATCGTTCAACGGCACAGACATGAAGATGACCATCACGTCCGCCTCCACTTCGTACTCCGGAACCTACAAAGTCGTCGTCAGCAACGAGTTCGGCGAGGACCAGTCGTCGGCTCGTGTAGTCGTGAAGGTGAGTAACCTCAATGGAACCACCATCGAGCTACAACGACGTCACTTCCGTGTCGCCCCTTGTGTTAGAATTTGTCACACCCATTGGAGAAGATTATTCGTTGAACCCCCACTCTAAATCGTGAATGTGTACCCATTGTTAACGCGAGACAAGTTTAAACGAATGTTGTAATCCCTTCGAATGTTGCATGCAATGTCCTTGTACGTATTGTAGAAGAAAGAGGAAGAGAAGAAGGAGGAAGAGGAAGAGGAGAAGAAAAAGAAGAAGGTAGAGGAGAAGAAAGAGGAAAAGAAAGAGGAGAAGAAGGAAGAGAAGAAGGAGGAGAAGGTAGAGAAGAAGGAAGAAAAGAAGGAAGAAAAGAAGGAGGAGAAGAAGGCTGAGAAAAAGGTCGAGAAGAAAGAAGAGAAGAAGGAGGAGAAGGTAGAAACTGCTGAAGCCGTCGCTCGAATTCTTCTATCGGAAGGGCTTTTGCTCCTTTTACTTTCTGTGTCACCCTTGTTTTTTGCTCTCCGGTTGACAAAATGCCGCGTCACTAACAGCAATTGTCCACCGCCTCCCCTTACATATTATACACTTAAAACATTACCACTCAGACGAAAACTTAATTCGATTGACGGAGAAGTTTGTAATAATATTATCTTCGACGTAAAGTCATAAATGATTAGGGTAAAGATTTCAAAGAATCAAACTCGTTGTCCAAATCTCCAGAAAATATTATCTTTATACATTTACGAAACAGTTAGTGGTTGCATTTGGTTGTTCACTGTTCGCCAGAAATTCGAATTAACTTTTCGTTTGGTACACACGATAATCCGGCTCTCTTCAACCCCATTTCGGTGCGAAAGGTAAAGAGTACGATCTGGAGCGACGAAGGGGAGTCCGATTACGATGAGAGCATCATAGAGGAGGAGGAGGAGGAAGAAGTGGTGAGTGTAATCGAATCCAGCATCGCGGAGCCGATTATCGAGGAACCTGAATCAGAAACAGTATCACAGATCGAGGTACACGAGCACACTACACCTGTCTACACGAACACGCATTACTCTACCTTTCTTGAAACGCTCTACTCTTTTTCACCGTCACTCTACTTTTTTACCGTTACTCTACTTTTTTACCGTTACTCTACTCTTTTTTTCTCACTACTTTTTTCCTTTCACTTTACTCTTTGTTAATTCTACTCTACCCTTTTTTCTTCGCACGCGCGAATCACTTTTTCAAGTTCGCGCGAGCGCTCGAGTCATCTTTCCTCTACGCTTTCTCTCGAGGTCAACCGTTTCCGTCAAGGCAATACGATTTACGTGTTTTTTTTTCACTATTTTTAAGGACATACCCGACAACAAACCGAACGGTATCGACAAACCTGGCCTGAAGAAGGTACGAATTAATTTTTTTGGTACTCTCTCGTCGACTTTTTTCGGGAAACTCGTGCACACTCG
Organism: Augochlora pura; assembly: GCF_028453695.1. Classification (NCBI taxonomy): domain Eukaryota; kingdom Metazoa; phylum Arthropoda; class Insecta; order Hymenoptera; family Halictidae; genus Augochlora; species Augochlora pura. The sequence goes on from NC_135781.1 coordinate 3,676,114, forward strand.
AGATCACACCGTGTACAATATCAGCGAAGTTCATTCTCCCTTTTGCGTGCACCTTGTGTCGGCTTTGTGATCGTTTCACAACCCCTTGTCTTAATTGACCCCAAGCCGCAGTTCACTATTGTGCAGTAAATTGTATTTGTTTGTCGCTGAATAAGAAAAAAGTACGGAGCATATAGTCGCAAGGATTAATATTAATCGTATCGTGTTTGTATTTCTGTTTCAGAAACTGGAAGTGATACAGGTGAGTCGCCAGGGTCGACTGTTTGAACTTCTCAAAGTATGCGGAGTATGCGAAGTATGCGCTCGAATCTTTTCACAGGCTTTTGCATTGCGAACTATTATCTTGTTTTGCGACGCTCTTCGAGAGCGATTCTATCGCGTGGCTTCTATGCGAACAATTATCTTCAGCTTACGCCGACTAACCGATCTTCTGTTTCAGCGATTTTTCTTTTGCATCGTGGTCCTAGCGACTGCGCGATTTTATTTCGTTTCAGCTAAGTGCAACCAATGCGTACACAATGACCTTTTCACCCTGCTTTACACTTAAGCTTTACATTACCTTACACCGCTTTATACTCGAGCTTTTTAGCATTTCTTTAGAAGCTGGGCTATGTACAGTCTACCCCAACATCCCTTTCCTCTCGCATGCTCTATCTATTCTTTGTGCAGACATTATTTTTTGCATGCTTCTGCGTTTTGAAAGATGTTGTGCGAACGAATGAAAGAGAGATGCGTGAAATGTTTCATCTATGTTTCTTCTTTCACGATACTCGATAGGGTAACGACAGGTAAAGAATTATAATTTGCTTGGTTCTTGTTAAACGTTCAAATTTCTTATCGATCTTTTTGCCCTCGCGTAGAAGAAACCAGAGGAGAAAATTGCGGAGAAGAAGGAAGTGGAGAAGGTAATAATTTTTCGAGCTTGCGCGAACGAACGTATTTCTAAGGAGCTATTTATTAAAGACGACAATGTTTTTGTTCGCAGAAAAAGATTGTGAAAAAGGAGGAAGAAAAGAAAGAGGTAAGCCTGCGGTTTTATTCGATGCGCGTTTAATGCAACGACTGGTTGACGCTAATTTGATCGTTCTCTGCGCTAGGAGGCCACGCTGAAGGCGGAGAAAACCGTGTCTCGCAAGCAGTCCATTAGCAGAGTAAGTAGAGTGGTTCTTAGATCGTTCGTTGAGTAGTTCTCAAACAGATGCACTGATTCTTGATGCTCTATCAACAGGTGGAAGAACTGCGGACGGAAAGCCGAAGGAGCTCCTTGGTGTCGACGGAGGAAAAGGTTAAACGATGCCCCTGAAATTTCACCTGTTGACCCTTCGCACTCCAACGAAGTGCAAATAATTGTTTTCTTCTCGTAAGAGACACGTCGATCGCTCTTTTGTTGATTATCGTAAATGAATGAATTTTTCACGCAGTTTTCGAACGAATTATTTTCTCGAGAACTTGCTGACTCGGAGAAGATGCTCCCAGTGCGAAGGGTCAGCGAACAGAATTTATCGATACACGAACAGTCGGACGCAGTAAACAGCCAAATATTTATTTATTTATTTTTTTTTGCACACGTAGATAAGCGAAGACGGCTACACATCACCGCGACGCTTTTCGATTCAAAAGGTACACTCGCGCCAATTCGGGAACAAGTATTCAATTCGACCTACGCGAATGCAAGCTTGCGAATTATAAATCGAAAGAATTGTCGAGGGCAATTTATTTATCGGTTGTTTATTCTTCTAACGGGAACAGGCCGAGGAGGAGTACAAATCGGAGAGCAGGCGGTCTTCGATCGTGAAGAAGGAGAAGGTGACAGCAGAGAAGGTGAGACAACGCATTGTATCTTTTCTGTTGCCGTTTTTTCCATTTGTTCTTGTATCGTCCCAACACACGATTGGTAGATCCTTAGAGTATCGTAATTAACATTGTCCGATTGTCATTTGTACATACAGTGTGCCTCGATAACGGTGCTGTCCGAAAGAGGCGAATTGTTACGAAAAACAAGCGAACGAATCATTTCCCTAAAATTTTAACGAAATCTTGATGTTTTACTTTATCAATTCGCCCCTTTCTCGCACACCTTAACATTGTTTTCCGATTGTTGAATATTAAAAAAAAAAACGTTGATCGTCAAATACGAAAGCAGTAAGTAGTTTATGTGAAACCTCCTCGAAACGACCTCGGGAGGCCAAGTAGTGTTAATACCTTAGTTGTGTGTCTTTTGTGCATGCACAAGTGCAGACAACGACGAATTAAGAGGCAAAACGATAGAATCCGTGACAGCGTAGGGCGCGAACAAGTATACCGGGTTAGGGGATGGGACGATCAAGCGACCTTTGTTTCATTTTCTTTTGAACTTTTAGACAGGTAGAGAGAGCCCGAGATTATGGTCCGCGACCACTGTCGTTCGAGACACGAAGGTACACGAAACACTCCACATTTCTCGTTCTACTATTTCGAAGCAAACTCACTGATTCCTGTAGCATCATTATTCTAACAACAGTCTTCTATTGTATCGAGAATTAACGACAGAGAATCTCTTAATAAATTGTAACACAATTACAGGGTTAATCGTTCATGTGATTCCAGTATTATTATTTTCGAATAGCTTTAAGTTCGAACAATTATCGTTTCAAATGAAAATTAAATTATACCAGCAATTTTTGGAGTTAGAAATAAAGGGACACGTCGACTCTATTTTCACTGGCATTTTAGGACACATCGAACGCGCGGCGTGTATCGCTCACGCGCGAACGAACAAGCATGAAGGTAGATTATGTTTTGACAGTCGTTAGATTGCTGTTAAAATTTTACACCCAGAGAATTTGTGATTTTTTACGGACCGTATGTCATTTTAGGAAACGATTAACGAGGCGTTGCTCAATCTTAAGCCATACACGCGCAGATCACTTCCAGACACGGAGGTATACACTGCACACGATACACTTACACTCGTACCGACACTGTCAAGCGAAAGACTGTACATTGCAATTCATGTTCACGATTTTAGGTCACTCTTCTGCCACGTGTTAACCTTAGAAAGGGTTCGCTGATCAGAAACGGCGAGGTACACCGTTCACGCTATTAATTATTAGGTTGCCGCGCGCGACTGATTCGCATTAACATGATACCAGATATATTAATATTGCTGTTAGATATTAATATTTGATATTATGACATTAGAATTATTGAAATTATCTATTTCAGATTTAATAAAAATTTTTTGAAATTAACTACAGTCGTTGCTAAAGATTTCGCCCGCGGCAGCCTAATTTCAAACAGACACGCGATGTCGTCGACAAGCAATAATTCTTTTGGTTTCTTTCACTGTAGGACAAAACAGCGCGTACACCTAAGCTGCAATCGTCAGACGATGAAATTGAGGTAGTTTATTGTTTTCACTTTTTTTTTTGACAAGAATCGCAATAACGATAAATATTTTAGGACATTTGGGCGGACAGACCGAAGGACCGCGAATTTAAATCTTTTAGGAAGCACGAGGTACGATATACAGAGTGTCCCAAAATTACGGTTAAATTATGGTCATTTCCAAGAAGTAAAGAATTTCTGGGGTTAATTGAGATAACTTTTTCCTTTCATCCCTTGTTTCCCGGAAACACTATAATTTTCTGACACCTTGTAAACGCGTGATCGATGATAAATGGGTTCGTTCAATTAAACAAATCGTTTTAGGTTACTGTCGAACGCTCTGTTAAATCAAACGACCGTGAGCCCCGCGATGAGGTAGCTAATTGTTTTATTGTTTTTATATGATCGCAATGGTTCGTACAGAAATATAAGTTGAAAATATTCTAGGACGTCTGGTTGGATAGGCCGAAGGGTCGCGAAACGGAATTCGTTGAACAGAGCAAGGTACTTCGATACAAATCCGAATTAAACGACTAGTTTCTGTTTTTAAATCACGCGACGCATTTTAGGACGTGTCCAAGTCTTCCGTGGTGTCTCGATCTCGTAAATCGCAGGGAGAAATCGAGGTATTGCGAGACGTTCAATTACTTATCTTATTTAGCGACGCGACAAAATTGCACGTACCATAATGCGAACATATTTTTAGGACGTTTGGCCGAACAAATCGAAGACAAGAGAAGTGACGCGTGTGAAACAGGAGGTAGAATTAATTCATAAAATATTAACGATACAAAAATGCTGGTACGATTGATAAACGTTTTTACAACTCGGGAATTATTGCAGGAGACAACGTATACACGAATGCCATTAAACACAGCGTTTACACAGAAAATAGACGATGAGATAGAGGTAGTACACGATCAAAAATGTTATATTCATTTATTTTTCGAACGAGAAACTCACACGTGAAAATACTTTTAGGATATCTGGGCAGATAAGCCAAACGATCGCGAAATAAAGCCTATTCGAAAAATTGAGGTACTGTTCTCAAATTATTGAAATTAATTGGAATGTCAAATCGATGAATATTTTTTATTTTCGCAAAATTTTTGCAGGAGATATCGCACACAAGGAAACCAATAAACACACCGTTAACACACAAAATAGATGATGAGATAGAGGTATTGCGATATTAAATGTTAAAAAAATTATGTTTCAATATTTGTATTAGAAACAAATAGATAATCGCTGAAATATTTTAGGATATCTGGGGGAATAAACCAAAAGATCGTGAAATTAAACCGATTAAAAAGACGGAGGTATTTTTTTTTTGGAATTCAAAATTTCTCGAAAGACTAAATTAACAATTGCATTTTTACCGATGTGAAATTATTGCAGGAGACAATATACACATCGAAACCAATACACACGTCAAAATCAACACAAACACCAAAACCAATACACATACCATCTACACAAAAAGTAGATGACGAGATAGAGGTAGTATGCAATCAAAATTATATTTTTTCCATTTTTGGAACCAAAATTTTAATCGGGAAAATATTTCTAGGATATCTGGACAGATAAACCAAAAGATCGCGATGTTAAACCAATTAATAATATAGAGGTATTTTTTTGTAATTAAAATTGACAAAAGATTAAATTAACAATTGTATTTTTATCAACCTGAAATTATTGCAGAAAACAATACACACATCAAAACCGATAGAAACACCGAAACCAATACACAAACCATCAACTCAAAAAATAGATGACGAGATAGAGGTAGTATGCAATCAAAATTATTTTTTTTTTTTCATTTTTGGAGCCCAAATTTTAATCGGGAAAATATTTCTAGGATATCTGGGCAGATAAACCGAAAGATCGCGAAATTAAACCGATTAAAAAGACTGAGGTATTGTTCATAAATAATTAAAATTGTTACTACATGAATGCATGTTTTCTACAAATACAAAATTATTATAGGAGAAATCACGCACACCAAAGCCAACACATACGCCATGTACACATAAAGTAGAGGTCGAAATAGAGGTAGTACACGATCATAAATATTTTTTTTTATTCCTGGAACTACATAAATCATTGAAAACAATTTTTTAGGATATCTGGAAAGATAAACCGAAAGAACGCGAAGTTAAACCAATTAAAAAGATTGAGGTACGGTTTCCAAAAAATCCGAATTTTCATTCAATTATTTTATAGCTTTACAAACGTGGTATTATTGCAGGAAAAATCGCGCACACCAAAAGCAACACACACGCCGTCTACACAGACAGTAGATAACGTGATTGAGGTAGTACACAGTCATAGATATATTTTTTTTATTTTCGAAGCAGCAAAAACCACTTACAAAAACATTTTTAGGATATCTGGGCAGATAAACCAAAAGATCGCGAAATTAAACCAATTAAAAAGATCGAGGTATTGTTCTCAAAAAATGCAAATTTTTATTAAATCAATAACTATTTTTACAAACGTCTGACTATTGCAGGGAAAATCACGCACACCACAACCAACACACACACCATCTACACAGACAGTAAATGACGTGATAGAGGTAGTGTAACATCGAGGATATTTTTTTTATTTTTTTAAGCGACAGAAATCACTGAAAAATATATTTTTAGGATATCTGGGCAGATAAACCGAAAGATCGCGAAATTAAACCCCATAAACACGTTGAGGTATTTCTTGAAAATAATTCAAATTGACAATAAATCAATGGATGTTTTTACAAACGTGCAATTATTGCAGGAAAAATCACCCACGCCAAAACGAACACACACACCCTCTACACAAAAAGTAGACGACGTGATAGAGGTAGTAGACGATCGACAATTTTATACCTTTTTATTTTTATAATTGCAATATTCACTTGAAAAATACTTCTAGGATATCTGGGCAGATAAACCAAAAGATCGTGAAATTAAACCTATTAAAAAGATCGAGGTATTGCCCGTAAATAATCGAAATTATAATTAGACAAATTTATTAGATTTTACAAATCTGAAATTATTACAGGAAAAATCACCCACACCAAAACCAACACACATACCATCTACACAGAAAATAGATGATGAGATCGAGGTAGTATGAAATTATGAATGTGTTTTTTTTATTTTTTTCGGACCTGTAAACTTCATTGAAAAAAATATTTTTAGGATATCTGGGCAAATAAACCAAAAGATCGCGAAATCAAACCGATTAAAAAGACTGAGGTATTGTTGACAAATGATTCGAATTGTTATTAAATCAGTGATCTTTTTTACGAGCATGTCATTATTACAGGACACTCCATACATAAAAAAATCAGTGCATACACCGCCTAAACAAAAAGCAAACGACGAGATAGAGGTAGCAAACGATAACAAATGTTTTTTTACTTATTTTTTGGGGATTTCCGGAAATTATGTTAAAAAATACTTGCAGGATATCTGGGCGGACAAACCAAAAGATCGCGAAATTAAACCTATTAAAAAGATCGAGGTATTGCTGTCAAGTAATTCAAAATGTTATTAAAACAATAATTATTTCTTACGAACGTAACGTTATTACAGGACACTTCACACACACCGAAATCAGTACATACACCATCGAAACAAAAAGTAAACGACGAGATAGAGGTAGTAAAGAACAATACAACTTTTTTTTTATTTTCTTTGAAGCTGCAAGGTTTACTCAAAAAATAATTTGCAGGATATCTGGGCAGATAGACCGAAAGATCGCGAAGTTAAACCTGTTAAAAAATATGAGGTATTGTTCGCGAACGAATCGAATTGTTAACTAAACAAATCTTTTTACAAACATGCAATTATTACAGGAAACATCACACACACCAAAATTAACACACACACCGTCTACACAGCAAATAGATGACAAGATAGAGGTAGTAGCCGATTTTCTTTTATTTTGTTTATGGAGTCAGAAACTCATATGGAAAAATATTTCTAGGATATCTGGGCTGATAAACCGAAAGACCGCGAAGTTAAACCTATTAAAAAATACGAGGTACACTCGCGAGTTCGCGTTAAAATTCTCACATGTCCTTCCTTTTTTTTTTTAACAAACCATATTTTCAGGAAATTCGGACGACCGAGGTCAAACCCCGCAATCAGACCGTAGATAATGAGATAGAGGTACAGATCGTATTTAATTCCATAGAGTACACTTAACACTATTTTTACCAAAGTAATCAAAGGACAGCGTCTCAAGTTAAAATGTGCAAATTTGAAAATTTCTTTAAAATCATTTTTCAAACTCAATAAAATTAATTTGGTAAAAATAGAATTACACACAAGATTTGTAAAAATAAAGCACTGAAGGAAATGAACACGATCGACCGAATCGGTTTTAGGATATCTGGGCAGATAGACCGCAGGATCGCGAAATCAAACCGATCTGGAAGGAGGTACAAACGTCGTCGAAATATTCTATCCCGCGTAACATTATTTAACTTTTTTCATTTTTTTTTATATCTCAAATCCGTCGTTCTAGGATGTCCCGAAACCAACGTCGAACAATTCGATCGACAAAGTTGATTCCTCGAAACCAAATTCCGACTCGCCGCTGGCCGAACCGATCGACACGATAGAGGTAGAAGACACTGCGAGCATAATTACTAAATACGAAAACGTTCAAGTATCTTTACACTTTCGTTGCGATGCACGACGTAACTGTTATATCGCCGATCCATCGACGCGTTCGACTGAACACTGTACATTTTTTAGGAGGAGAAGCCAAAGTTAAAAACGACACGTAAAAAAGCCGATTCGAAAAAGGTACACTCATGGATTGTTGCACGTGCGCAGTAATGAAATACAGGCGACGCAACACCTGGCAAAATTTTCCAAAAAATTAATTAATCTCTCGATCGTTTTAGAAAACCGAAGGGAAACCGAAAGCTCGCAAAATCGACGAGGCGGGCAAGGTACAATTTATTTATTATTTTGTTTTCTCTCGGCCACGTAATTTTCGTATCGTCGACACCGTGCGAGACGGGGTTCTTTTAATTTTTTTGTTTTTTCTTTATTTGCTATTTTAGAAGAAAGACACGGTCGCCAGACGTAGATCATCGACAAAGTCGACCGATGGTTCTCAGGTACAGGGAATACAGAGCACGATACTTAGTAGCGTGTCAGAAGCTATTCACGCTACCGCTGTTTCTTTACTTTTTATTTTTTCCATGTTGCGCTTGTTGCTCGCTCGTGCGAACATTATCCAGGAGGAAGAGCCTGCGGTAGACTCGAAAGATAATGGTGCAATCACCAATGGAACCAAGGTACATACGATACAACTACACGCGTACACTCCGTAATAATCGTTGATTTAAAAGAAACTCGTTCATCTTGGGATTCTATTAGAAAGAAAGAGCTGCACTGAAATCGCTATCGCTTCAGTTTCACTTGTTGTTTTACCCGTTTGTCGCGTTAATATAGAAGTATGGTTGTTTTAGACGTGTGTGTTTACCCTTTCCATATTCTTTTCTAGAAGGAGGAAGTCACCAGTAAAACGAAGACCGTCGGAAAGGTGGAGACAAAGGTACACGGGCAACGAAACCCCTCCCTCCCTCCCTCTATCTTTATTTTATACATGTTTCTTAGCATATACACATGTCACAGTGTGCACAGTGTACATAAAAAGACCGATAGTTACATGATTCGTTACTTTTAGGAGGCACCCACACCTAAACCAAAGGTAGAGGAAGCTAAGGTACAGACAACACACGTACACCGAAATGTACATCCATCATACACGTTGATTATACTTGAACTTGATCCGCAGAATTCTCTCACGTATTCCATTGTTCATTTTTAGAAACCGGAACCCGCGAAACCACAGACCACTCCCGGTAAACCCGCGGAGCCCAAGGTATACACACATACCATAATACCAATCCTTTTTTTACGCGTTGCTATTTTTTCTCTAGTAGTATATGATTATTAACAGACACGATCTAATGAACTGTCGTGTTTTAGAAAGAGGAACCCGTCACGAAACCCAAGACCACTCTCGGTAAACCCGAAGAGCCAAAGGTACACTATATTACACTTTCGATTTTTATATACAATCACTTGTACAAGGTCTATACATATTAATACACGGTACACGAACATGTACACATTTTAGAAACAAGAACCGGACACAAAACCTAAGACCACTCTTGGTAAACCCGAAGAGTCGAAGGTACACTTTACTACACTTTCAATTTTTACGTACACAAATTACACAAGTTGATACACGATACATTACACAATTTTCTAGAAACAAGAATTAGACACAACACCCAAGACTACTCTCGGCAAACCGGAGGAGGCAAAGGTACACTACGCTACACTTTCAATTTTTACATATAATTGTTTACACAATTAGTGCACGATACACGATACAAACGCATTTTTTAGAAACAAGAGCCAGACACGAAACCTAGGACTTCTCTTGGTAAACCAGAGGAGCCAAAGGTACACTACACTACACTAGCAATTTTTATATACAATTATTTACACAAATTAGAGTATGATAAACGATGCAACACACATTTTAGAAACAAGAACCAGACACGAAACCCAAGACTTCTCTAACTAGACCAGAGGAGCCGAAGGTACACTTCACTACACTTTTAATTTTTATACACAGTTTATTGTACAAATCAGTGTAAGATACAACACACAACTGCATTTTTTAGAAGGAAGAGCCAGACACGAAACCCAAGACTTCTCTTGGCATACCAGAGGAGCCGAAGGTACACTACACTACACTCATAATACATAAATTACATAAATATTACATAAATTACATAAATATTACATAAATTAGCATACAATGAACGATACGAACACACATTTTAGAAACAAGAACCAGACACGAAACCCAAGACCACTCTCGGTAAACCGGAGGAGGCAAAGGTACACAGCCCCACATTACACTGTTACACGAATTTTTGAAATTCCAAAAAAAGAAAACATAGTTAAAGCAGACGAATACATTTTTTTAGAAGGAGGAACCCGCTCCGAAACCCAAGACCACCCTCGGTAAACCCGAGCCGGCAAAGGTACATGACACGAGTCACCTATACACTTTAGTCTTTTTTTTCTCTCTACACAGTTATAGTTGACACGATATTTTTGGGAATGCAAAACGCGACTAGTTAAATTGGTCCCTTTTTTAGAAAGAAGAACCCGCCCCGAAACCCAAGGCCACCCTCGGTAAACCCGAGGCAGCAAAGGTATACAAAATTGGTCTCTCTCTTTCTCTCTTTTTTTCTCTCTCTCACTCATTTTTGACGTCATTACGAATATCCTAACCCACGTGACCTCCATTCTTTTCAATCATACGCACCATTTAATACTCTTTACGTCATCTTGCAATCATGCCAAACCGAAATGCTGCGCACATCGCGGCGAACTCCGTGATCTACATGTATTTTTTTTCAGCACACCTCGAGTCCGAGTGATTCTGGCACCAAATATGTTAACGTTTTTTTTTTTATTCGCAGCACAGTTTTACTGACACCGTAACCAAGCAGTTATAACAAATCATTGATCATTGGTCGTTATCTCGAATTCGTAATGCCCGTTTAACGTTTCTGTTTCTCATTTTGCAGGTCGAGGAACAGCCGAGGAAGTTCAGTCTGAAACCCGTGTCCAAGGTGAGCCTTAGCAAATTACATATATCGACGCTTTATCTGCCGAGAGTTGCTTAATAATTAACCGTTCGCGATTAAAGTTTCCTTTATAATTTATACGGCTTTCTTTACTTTCCTTTTATTCGTAAGTTAATGTGATATCTCGAAAGTCTTCCGGTGGTTAAAACGTCGATTAAACTGGCAAATAATTCGACGGACAAATGTATTGAAAATAAATTGTTTGAACAGCAACTGGAGGAGGAGAAGAAGACTCTGCAGAAGGTGGAGCTCAAAGTGAGTAGAGATTTTTCCACGCGCGTAATTAACCGATGCAAAGCACACTCGAGATCTCCGCGTTATTGCGCGCATGATTGCGTCGATGCGTGTGAACCGTCGTTGATAATTCGAAGTAAACGATGCTATTGAACGCAGGGGGAGAAATCAGGACTACGTAAACCGCCGAAACACGATATTAAAGCCGAGAGCTTCCAATTTGTCCAACTAAAACCGGTTGCGAGAGATCCCAAAAAGCCTCAGCAGGCTGAAAATGGGAATGCGGTTGAGCTGAAGGTATCCCTGCGAAAGGGAGTCAACATTATTATTCTCTGTCTGCCTATCTTTCTATATTTATCTACGCCAATCGCTCACGATTCTTCCCGATTGGCTCTTCTACGGCTCTCTTCGATCTACGATCTTCTCTCGCTGTCTGCGAAAAATCTCTTCTTTCTATTCGCCTACTCTGTCAAACTGTATACTTACTCTGTAAATCACTGTTCACTTTTGCACCACTGTGCAGACACTACTGTCTTCTGTACTATACTTTATACTCTTCAAAGCACTGTTTCTATAGACTTCTTCTTTTGTACTAAGGTCTAGCACTCTACTTTTTACAACTGTTTTTCTTATTCTTTGCTTACTATGTTTTCTACACTCTTTGCTTGTTTATAGCACTGTTACTACACTATCTACTTTTTACGTCAATGTTTACTATGATCTGTGTTTTCTATGTCACTGTGATTTGTTCTCTTCACTTTTTGTGCTACTATTTTCTATGATCTGTATTTTCTACGTCACTATGATTTCTACTCTTCACTCTCTATGCTACTATTTTCTATGATCTGTATTTTCTACACCACTGTAATTTATACTCTTCACTCTCTATGTTACTTTCTTCTATATCAGTGTTTTCTGCGCTCTCTATTTTCTGCATCAATATTTTATACAATATCTACTTTCTCCATCTCTATGTTCGTTATTTCTGGATCAGTACACTCTATACTCTTTACTCTCTGTGTTACTGTCTTCAGTGCTTTCTCTTCTCTGCATCAATATTTTCCATAATATCTGTGATACTTTCTGCGTCTCTGTATTCTATGTTCGTTATTTTCTAAATCACTGTACGCTATTCTCTTCACTTTCTATGTTAGTATTTTCTGCATTACCATTTTCCATAATTTCTACTTTCTATGTTCTATACTCGTTATTTTCTGGATCACTCTATTCTACACTCTTCACTTTCTAAATCACTATTTTCTCTGCACTTTTACACGCTTCGCCATCGCAGCACCGTTCTCTATATTCTTCACTATGCGAATCACAGTATGCTCGTCGCACTCTAAAAGCAACTACCATCCGCTCGCCCCTTCTACAAGGGGGCTCTCTAAGCTTCTCGTCTGATCTCGGTGTCATCGATAGCAAGGGACACGATCTATCGTTTCTGCGCCACCTATCTTTCTGTCTTTCTACGATCGCTTGATCTCCAATTAAAAAATGGGATCGTGGTGTTAATAACAGAACCGATTAACGGGGCCGCCTGTTAGCCCCGGTTAATCGCAACGGCCGGCGAAACGTCTCCGAACGCCGGAGAAATCGCCCAAATAACGACGGACTCGCTTATCGAATCGATTCTCTTCCACTCTGTCGTCAATGTTCTTCTACTTGTGTAATACTCACGGCTTCGACTTTAACGCTCTTGGATACGATAACGTTTCCGGTCCGCCGATGTACTGATCCGTTTCTGTTCGATGGCGCGCAGAAAACAGAGAAGGCCGAGAAGACCGAAATCAAAAAGAAAACAGCGAAGACGGCGAAGGAGAGCAGCTACGAGCTTCCGGAAATTCCGGATTACGAGAGACCGGTGCTGGAGAAGCCTCAGGAGTTCGACTTCGGCGATCATGTGTCGCGCGACAAAACGAAGCTCGAAAGACCTACTACTCAGGTACTCGTTTTCTTCATTCGGAGCAGTTGACGGTAGTTACTGTGATCGACGGAATGTTAGATAACCGAGAAAGATAAATGCTTTAACTTTTATCGTTGTTTTCGAACGGTGCAGTAACCTTCCTTTCCCAGAATTATTCTTGATTATATTCTTATATTTCTGTATTTAAATTTTATATATTCATATTTAAATATCAAATTTGAATATATAAACTTTAGTATACCTTGCTATACTTTAATAAATAAGTGATGTACTTTAATGCACTTTGATATTAAACTTTCTTAATCTTGCATACTATGTATCACTTCATTCAACAAAAATTAAAGCATAGGGTAAATAAAAAAATTATATTTGTCTTCATCGATCTGATAGATCTTTATATCATCTGTAAAAAGTATTAGCCTTAGATTATTAACGAATTAGTGCCAGATTTACTTTTGTTCCAAAGTCCTCGGACACAGAGTATACTTCTTGTTCCCTTGGAGCTTTCTTGGTTATCTAATAAAAGTGTACACTGCTCAGTGTATTCTCTTTACTATCGACAAAAAAATTCGCAAACGTATCCAACGTTATAAACAGACTGCGCGAAACGGAAGGGTGAAACGAGACAGGAACCGCGTCGTAGATTATGAAACCGGCGACAGTCTGATTATACAGTTGGAGCGTTCTCAGTGTTGATCGTTACTAACGAGTTTTTCTTTTCACGCGGGGACTGGCAGAAATTCGACTCTAAGGTGAGCAATCCTCCGTTATTAATACGAAAATGAGAAAGCGATTTTGCCAAGCCGCTGTCCGCCGCTGCACCCAAGAAATTGGAAGAATTTTGCAATCGGCCGGCCAAAAGCGGTTCGATCGTGGCTCGTCAAAATTTCGTAAGCCGCCGGAGATGATCGAGAACGCGGACGGGAATCGCGGCGATCGGCGACGGCACGGCAAATCGCTATGCTCGTTAACCACCTATTTTACACTATACACCGTCGTCCATTAGCGAACGAATATCGCTCGCGTATTCTCGGATCGCGTATATCATTCGCCGAATTAGTTACGCGTTCAGGGAAAATTGCGACCGCGTGGGGCGAACTTTTCACCGTCGGGCGGCTGGTCGACGACACAAATCATCGGCGACAGTCGTTTGGATCGAATGACTCGCGGACAGATCGCTTCCACCGGCGGACAGAATTAATGCAGCGACGTGTGACGCGCTGTATTTTCGTTGGGTCTTCAGCGGGGGATCTTGGTTAGCGAGCGGATAAGGATAAAAATAGTGGGCGGTCGCGGGAAGGATCGAGGCCTCGGCGGATAGACCCGCAAGGTCCTAGCCGAGACACGAGCATGAATCAAAAACTGGGATCTCGAGCCGTCAGGGTCGTCGGTCCGGTGACACGAAATCCTTGCCGGCGCATTGGCAACGGCCGATCTTATCTGTTCTCGATCACGCGTCGTCGTGGTTTTAGGGTGAAACACCCCCGTGGCCAGAGGAATTACCATAAAAATTCAGGACTTGATCGGTAGACCGTGTGTTTTTATGCGAAATTGTGTGATTTTTTATGAGTAATTATAACTTTTAATATATGTTTCTTGATCATTTTTGAAATTTTTGACAAGAGATAAAACAGAGCTGGACATTTTGGTCTTATTTTAGTGATTTTAAGCAATTCGTAGTAGCAGTTCCATATTTTTTAATTGACCCAATTCATTTGTAATATTTAATGATAATATAGTTTGACCTAAATATTTTTAATATCTTTCAAATGAAATATTTTGATAATATTTTACCTATCCATGTCTTATCTTGAATTTATTATAGAGTCTGCAGTCTATTGATTAATCCTGTGATGGCACCCTGCAATTTCAAAGCAAATTAATTTCATTATCGTTATAGGTAGAGTTGATTAAACTTAGAATATAACTTTAAGTCATTGAAAAGTCTCCTCTGATCACTGTGATAAAAATAGGGCTACTTTCTTTCTATTTGTTTTATCTGATTATTTAGGTTGAATCACTTATAGCCCAATCGAGTACTCGCAATTCAGTATAGCAAAATGATTAAAACAATTCCAAAGTGCCAATGCGTAATCTTTAATCTATTAAAATTATCAAATGAATTCAGATCTTTCCACTTTGTTCCTATTTCATGCAATTGACACAGACAACTTTAATTTAGCATAAAAATCCACACTCTATCGATTAAACTTAAAATACTCTAATATAAATTATCTTCTCACAATTTATCAATTTATTCCCTCCACATTTCTCGAGCAAAGTATTTATCAAATAATCCGCTTAAAGAGTTCGACTAAAAGCAATTCAACAATTATCCTTTATTCGAAAATGTCCAAATAACTGCTCTAAAGTCACACGATTTTTATAAATGCATGGCAGTCGAGTAAAAGGTCTCTGGAACTCGCGGACTAGTCGCACAGCGCGATTAAGTGATTTCGTAGCCGTAGACTAGCATCTCGAACAGTTTGGTCCGAATTTAGTCGTCGTTCTCGCGGATCCGGAGCACACGGTGCGCCGGGGTGTAGGCGTCGTACGTCGACGTCGGCGTTCGAACCAAGAGGAGGATCGCGGCCGCGAGAGAGGGAGGGAGAGAGAGAGAGAGAGAGAGAGAGAGACCGAGCTCGCAATTAACGCGACACGAGGGTAGAGCTAATAATCGGACTGGTAAAACCGCGTCTCGTTTGGCAACCGATGAACGTCCCCTTGTGCCGCGTCGGTCGCCTCCGCTCCGTCTCTCGCCTCTATCGCGCGCATCCGGATACCCGAGAGGGGGAACTATTTTGGCAAATAGCTGCTCGTATATTACCTACCCCCTCGCGATCCCCCCGATTTTTCGTCGCGGGATCGAGGATGGAGAAAATGTCGTTCGCTATTTTCGGTGTTATTGCGTCCTGCCCCTTTGCCCGCTACCCTATATACCTGTGTCTCTCTATCTCGCAGCTCCCTTCGATACCCCGAGCGATTCGGTAGATCAGTCTCGATTCAGTCTTAATCTACGGACGATCGTGATCATCGGGCTCGCGTCTCGCGCTTTCGCGTTCACGTTTCGAGTATCGAGCTGCGACCGTCTCCGGAATACGCCTGTCTGGTAAACCGGATCGTACTCGAGCTATCCGGCGGCTCTCGTCCCCTTCGGTCGTTCCACCCTCGCTCGGACCGACCCGAACAAGTCCAGAGATTCGGCGAAAAATCTCTCCTACTCCTGGAAATTTAACGGGTACAGTCGGATCCGTAACGTGATACCATCGTCGCGCTGTATCGATCGACGATTCGCCGCGAGATTATCGATTTAGATCGCTCCGCTGCCGGATATTAACACTGGAAGTACCGAGCTCTTAACGAGGCTGACACGTATTGATTCAAAGTAGAGGAGAGATTCGATTTATTTGAACTTCGCGCGATTTCTACGATACGTGTTTGGATAAAGAAATTTATTTAGGGATTTATCCTTGAAAGATCTTTATAGTTTCAGGAATTGTAAAAGAAAAAGTCTGGAACCAGTCACTCTGGTTTGGTAGTTCTAGTGTTGAGGTAAAATAATCGCGACCGAAAACATCGCTGCGGGATCAGAATAATAATCGGGCTACACACTGAACTGTTCGATTGCTAACCCTATGCATTCGAAGACATTTTAGCTGTAAATATAGAATAATTTTTCTGAGTTGTATTTTTATATAACGAAGTGTAATTTGATATCTAAACTTCGATAATATAAAAATGATCTTGCAACGTGATGTAACAATTTCAGCGGTGCTACAGAGCCAAAGGGTTAATATCCGTCTACTTAGCCCGCGTAATAAAATTACCCGTTTCATATCTTTTGTTTTTGCACATATTTTAAGCAAGTAGAGGGTGAGTAGCCTAATTTGGCCTAACGCCTAGGTTGAATCACAATGTGCCTCGAGGAAGAAAAATATCTGCTTTGTTATTAATAGTTCGTTAGTCACGTTCGTATATCCGTTCTGTAGAAGAAAAATTCTTGCGGCGTTAGTAGTCGCGTTAATTAATTGTGATTAGGTCCCGGCTACCCTAATCGGCTGCAGTCCAGTTGTAGAGAAATCGAAGACCGTGCGGGGGTGTTTCTATCAGAGGAGCGAATTAAGGTTAACGAAAGACTAGGAGGGAATATAAATTGAAAATAGTCGAACAATAGTATCCACGCAGTAAAAGAAAAAATTATTCGTTATTATGGTTGTAGTAATTTGATTTTTATTGCTCTGTGAGCATAGTAATTTACCCTCGGACTGTTTAAAGTCAGTGTATTTAGAACGCCAGCTAATTAGTCAATTAAGTAAACGACTGTTATTCAATTAAATAAATGGCCGTTGCTCAATCGAATAAATGACCGTTGTTGGGTGAAATAAATGACTGCGACGTTAGACGACGATACCGCGACGCAATCGATCCACGATATACACTCCGAATCGCGTCGAAAGATCGAGAGCTGCCGGAGAACATTTCCGATCCCTCGAAAGTATCCCCGCAACTGATCTGGTTTCTGTCGTGACCGTAGCCGAAAGTGCCCGAGATCAAAGCACCGGAGGCGCCGAAGATCGAAGTGATCAAGGACGTGACCCCGGCTGGAAGCAGAAAGGGTTCTCTGATACCGGGCAGCGGGACCAGCAGTCGGCGTGGTTCGTTGATACCGCCGGAAGAATTGGGTCGCAGGCCCAGCCTGATCATCAGTGACGAGGTATGTTACGAGATATCTATCCCCGAGCCGAAGGTATATCGACTACACTTCTGTGAACCGCGCGGAACGCTGCGACGATATCCCAGATGAGACATGCCTCTGTCCCAGAGGATCCCGTTAAACGATCGATCATCGGTCGAAGATGAAAAGAGACAGACACGGAGAGATGTCGTCGCAGCGAGCTCCGCCTCGAAGTACGGCACGATTCGCTCCGTGAGATCGGCACCGAGCCCCGAGAGACGAACGTTATCGCAGAAATTTGTTAATCGAGGTCCCTTTGTCAGATTGCCAAGCAAACGTTCTTAATAGCCCCGCGATGTCCAATGCCTGACCCAAAAATAATCGCGTTCGAGCCTATTTTCGTGTAATTACTCACGAAGAAAATGCTCGGGTTCGCGGGAGGCGACCGACCGTGTCCAAAACCTGAAATCGACGATGTATCATAAACGACGACCGACAACGTTCTTCTCCAAGAGACCGAGGATCCATGTATCATCCCGGTTTGGCCCGGTCTCTGTTGAAATTGGCTTGGAAGCAGCGACCGACGGAGCGAATCGACGACCGTTCGCGCTGGGTAGGCTCGACGTGTTGCTCACGGTCGCGTCTGCTCGATCCAGGCGACTCTGCGATCGAGATTCGCGGTCAAACAGCTAGCAGTCATCGAAACGAATCTCCCGAGACACAACAAAATCTAGATCTTTGTTCGACATTTTGATCTCGAACGATGGCGTCGATCTATTTGCTGATTCGTCGCGGAAGCATTTTATCGATAAATGGAGACCGAGAGCAAGTCAGAGCTAAAGAATCGAGACCACGGCTATCCATTCGATCCAGGAGGAACCAATAACCTAGAAACTATCTTAATAATCTATCTTTTCGATATTATAAAGAAAAATCTGCGTTGGCTCACCCTGCAGATCTCTTAGCCCTTAAACGAAACAATATAAAATCACCGATATCGAACGAAGCTATTTGAAAATCAATAAACAATTCGGATGCCTCCTGGATAGTCGAATCGGTTAGCTCTGGTGACGATTCGAGACCTAGCGACCAGTAGCCAGTTGTAAGAACCTAGACGAACACGTAGGTAGATCAGCGGCTACTGTTGCCCCTAGAACTGTTGGAGTTTTTTTCTTTCTTTTGTCTGAGTTCCGTAGTGATGTCAATTTATACATAGTGATCCCACTGGTGATAGTCTTATTAGAGGTAGATGTCCGACGACGCGGGCGTCGGTCCCCCAGGGGCCGCATCGCCCGCGTCCAGCGTTAGTGTCGCAAAGCGTGACAGCTAGCCCAGCATAATCCCGTTCGTGAAACGTCCAAGCAGCCCAGCTTCTGGAACAAAACAAACAACAGCCCCCCCCCCCCCCCCCACCCCAACACCACGTACACGTTCTTATCACTATCACCGTCGCCAACCCCTCCGCCGTATCCCATCTTTTCTCGCGAGACGTTCCAGCTGTCGACGGAGCCTCGATCAAGAAGATCGTCGATCGTGAGGATCGAGCTAAATGGTTCCGCGGCAAGCCGCGGAGCTTGCTGGGAACAACTTTATTGGAGATGTCGATAGCGAGGGCGTTCCTCTCTTCGTAACGAAAGAGGAACGATCGCTCGCCAGTACGATCTGCGAGCATCGACTTGTTACGATCTGTTGCGCGTGCGCTAAACGAACGATTACATGATTACACGATTACACAGAGTTATACACAAGCAGGATATACACACAGACGCACACACGCACACAGAACACTAGCGTACCCTGGAAGAGGTACGGATTAGTAAAGGACGGTTTGGTTCATAGGAGAATAGGAAGCTGCGACCAGGCGAGGTGGTGGACGAGCGCAAGGTGAGAGAAATCACTGAAATTCGGAGAAAGCGAATGCCTCGTCTGCAACCTTACTCGATTACTACCAATCTGCACATCTTTGTCTCTGTCTGTCTATCTATCTATCTATCTCTTTACCTGTCTATCTATCTATCTATCTATCTATCTATTTATTTGGCTATCTATTTGTTTATCTTCTTCCCTTTTTCACTCTCATTCTCAGTTTTGTTTTTATTTTTCGTCTACCTTTTATTTGTCCACTCTTTTTGACTTACACGATATTTCTCTCTCTCTCTCTCGCACAACACTCACCGATTTCGAAACACGTTTGAACGAAGAGAAACCGAGAACGCGAGTCCTGGCACGATTTCCGGTCTGTGACGAACCAAACCAACCGACCACCACCCCGGTGTGATCACTCCGTCCCTGCTCGTCTCTTCGTTCAATCCTGCCTGCTCGCCACTACTCATCCACCGAATACTATACGAACACGAGCGACGAACTCGAGTCCGACCGTAGATCGGACGAAGGTTCGCCGTTCCAGCGAGCCGAGGTCTCCGCGAATCGATTCTATTTTTGGAAATTCTTGAACAAAAAAAGACGACCGCAATATTCGTAAAAACGATCGTAATTATGGATCATAGACTGGTTAAACTTTTATGCGAATTTATATTTATGAGGAGAATTTTTCTGGTGGAGATATTAATTAAAATTATTCATTCAATTTTATTATTTCAATAATCGAAGAGAAATTCATGCTCTTCGCTGAAATATACTTGCAATTGCATTGAGTAAATTATTGTAAAAGTTCCTTCGTATCTCCGGTGATTGAAACAATGAAATAATGTTTGCGTTTTATAAATAATAAGGAAACAACGTTCGCATCTTGCAAATAGTAAGGAATTAACGTTTGCATTCTACAAATTTGCACATGAATTCGTGAACGCAGAGAAATACGAGATCCATAGACGACGTGGACGATGAGCGAGAGCGTTGATCTAGAAAGCGGTTTACGTTCGTTTGAATAATAGTTTGCTGGACTGGTAGAATTCGACTGTTGAATCTAGCCGACGATAGGGTATCGGCAGCCAAAAGGGTCAAACGAATCGCCGACGGTGGATAAATTGGTTCTCGAGCGTGGAACCTCGGCTCGCGCCACTTCTATAATATAATAATTCTTGACGTAAGAGAATGCACCACTGCACCATTGCACCAACGCACCACTGCACCTGGCACGGATCTGCTGCAACCACGAGTCTATGCGCACTGTCTACTCAATTATTGACACCACGGTATTCGCATTAATATCGAGAACCGTGGTGGCCACAATAATAATACCGAATAATCACAATAATCATAATAATCATAATAATAATAATAATAATAATGAAATAATAATAATAACAGCAACCAACAACGAAAACAACGAACAACAACAACAAGTATTACGAGAAAATAGTACGATAAGCAAAGGCGAAGATAAAACGCGGGTTACGGAGAAGCGAAGAAAATCCGAGGCGTGTCTGGCTCGCGAGACGGGCTCGAGACGGGCTCGGGACGATCCTTCGACCCTAAATCATTAAAGCATACAAGGTTTCGAATTCCCTCTGGCATGGATCGCGGGCTCGTAGATTACATTTTGGCAAGCATTGTCGCTAAAGGACAGGCATCGGCGTTAACAAATGCCTAGACAAGCGACAAACATCCACGGCACGTGAATCCGCGGTCCTCTCGGCTCCGGCTGCGGCTCGCAAGCTTGCGGCTGCGCTCGCTCGCTCGCTCGGCACCGGCCGCAGCGGGGATCGCGACGACGCGTCACGCCGTGGCGCGGTAAGAATGCGTTTCACGCGGTGCCGAACACTTGTTATCCGCTGCCAACGCTCGGATCCGACTATCAATTTGCCGGACGCGAAGGCCGACTCTGACTTATGGTAGCGCACACTTAATACCCAGGCGTCGATTAATCAAAAAGCGCCCGCGATCCAATGGACACCCTCTCGGCCGGCCGTGTTCCGCTCGGATTCGTTATTTCTGGCCGCGAACGCGCGCCTCGGTTTCCTCGAGCTCGTTAGCCCGCAGACCCGTCACGGATTCCTCGACCGATTTTCTCGGATTCGGATCACCGAGGATATATCCCCCCCCCCCCCCCACCTTCCAATCATTTCATCGGCCGTTTCATCTTCCCGCACGGCCGTTCTCTTGTCTTTACTTTTCTTCGTCAACCCCGGGCAGATTTATGCGGCCCGATCCAACACGTACTCGACGCTCTCTGGCCGGCAGACGCGCGATAATTGGGGGTCTCGCTATTTCACTGATCTCGCGGCTGGTTCGTGATGTTTAACATCTTAACTCGCGAGTACGACCGTTTTATCTTTCTCGCGAAGCGTTTGTTACTTGTTTGTACGACATTTGTTGAGGCTCTTTCGACGAGGGCTGCCGTCGGTGTTTTTTTGGGGGGAATAAAACGCGCGTTGATTTATGCAATTGTTTTAGTAACTTTTGGTACGATCGAAATCCTTGTTGAACTCAAATAAATGATAATAATTTATTCGTGCACATGTGTGCCAAAACTCTTTGTCACAGTAGTGGTAACAGTAGATAGAGAGATTTTTTTCAAGAACCCATTGAATATTATATTCCCGTTCCCCGATGGTTTGTCAATTATTGCAATACACTTGGTCTATTCCGTCAAAGTACAAACATAGATTAAATCAATCGTAAAAACAGTTTAATTAGCAATTTGTCCGATACAGTATTTCATACATAATTATAAACGACCATGCCAAAAGTTACAGGAAAGATTTGTCAAATTTTTAAAAATCTTAACGCGTTTTATTCATAAAAATCTGTCGAGAGACCCATTTTATTTCGCGGTAAAGTAAAAAGAATTCTGTAAAATTTTACTGGGAATCTTCGATCTAGAGAGACTCCTATTTATCACGAATCATGAACGAGGAAATGATCGAAATCACGTGAAACTCGGTCGATGGATCTCGCTGCGTGATTCTTCGATATCGCGGCGATATCGAGCGACGCGATCGGTCGCCGAAGTGTCGCGCACGCCTCCGCACTTTCACCCCTAATTGCACTTTATGCGGCTGACAAGCACCCGCGGTTTACCACTGCGAACGACTGTTTTGCACCGCACAAAATCACCGCAATAAAATCACCGGCCAGCCCGGTAAGGCGAGACCCCGTACACCTCCAACGAGACCTTGTGATCGTCCTCCCCCGGTTCCACCCACAGCCCTCGTGCCGTTTTTTAACCCCTTAACGTCAAACAACTGAATCGCCGATCGCGTACACTACCGATCACATTCACGAAACTATAGTACACCCTTCGATCTTTCCACGGTGTCGCGGAAATCGATGGGAAATTGTCTCTTTGTGGAAAGATTTCTTTGTGAAAGGTGCAATTGTTCTACTAGTATATTCTATTAGTATATTCTACTATATCAATCGTTATTGAGTTTTTAGTCATTTCATAGAAACGATTTAAACAAGTGATAATTGTCCTCAAAATTATTTGTACATGTTTGACAATATGTAAGTTGGAAAATACAGTAAAAAACTAGTTGAATTTTCTTAGGATTAATTAGAATTTTCTGGAGAATATTTGAGCAGTTAGGAGATTTGGTAATACTTACCTAATTTCTTCTATAATTCTGCTTTATATTTTGACTTCAAGCTGCAAGATGTAAAAATATCCGGTAATTCATGATCTCTCTAAGTATAATCGACCAGCTTTGATCACACAATGAACAATCCTCATTTTCAGCGAATCTTTTCACAAGAAGCAACTATTTTCTGAGACACCGTGTGCTCGACGACCATCCGCAAACTGAAAAACCAAGTTGGGGTCGCTTTAGACCTATATTTTACACGAAACAGTGCGCACGCACGAAGTCGTTGAGGGGTTGCAAGTTGTCCCGTTTTTGCAGTAGCATTAGAACAGACTCTTGTCCTCCCCGATGCCCCGATCCTCCTGAAAAAGAAAAACGCAAAGAAATTGGAGAAAGAATCAGCGGTTTTTTTGGAAGGGTTCACGCGACGAACCGGAAACTACTCGCAGACAAATCTGACTCTCGCCTGTGTAATTTTTTGCAGTTGGGAAGGCTACGGCCCGGTGAGGTGTTAGACGCCAAGGTGAGATTTGTGTTCGCTATAACACAAAGCTTACCCGCCCGAGTATATCATGCGACATGTTTCTTTCTATGTTTCTCACCCCGCCCATCGCCGACCATATTTACCAAAAAAAAAACCATACCCCCACCCCTCGAATCGTTCCTCATTCTTTTTCTATTTTTTTTTTCTCCACGAGCCCCCTGTGTCTTACCAATACTACTTCTCCGAGTCGATTACTTCATTTATTTTTTGTATATCTATTTATGGCAAAAAAAGCATCACCGCACCACGCGTGGGGCATGACACAATGTCCCGATGTGACAAATGCACAGTTTGACAGCGAGAGAACTAAAACCAAAGCAGAGTGCACCCGAACCCGCAACCCTATGCGGGAACGCAAAGTATCCTGCCGCCGCAGGATCGCCGATAATTATTAATTCTGCGAACACGTCACTTATCAATTTATTTTTCGATGATTTTAACCGGGCTGACGCTACCATCCCCGCTATCGATCTCTATCCACGCGGTCTCGACCCTTGCTCGCGATATCCGGTTCAACAATCCGGTTGATTTACTAAAATTATTAACAGAAGAAAAGGGACCCCTTTATTTACCTACTGTTTCTTGTAATCAAATCAGAAAACTTTTATTTCATATAAAGATTCATAGTCTATTTAAAACGCATTCGTGTCACTCTACTTAACTAAAGAAAATTCCTGCCTGTAAACGAGGTTCCTAAATATCGTTGTGTGACAATAAATACTGTATCTCAATAATCGTTTAACAACAAATTATTCGGGAAATCGTAAGACAGGGGTCGAGCCCGCGCGTCGCAGAGAGCACGCTGACAATCATACTCGATAAGAATCCCGCCCTTAAACTCGCCCAGCCACCGCAACGATCTGTTGTCGTCACCTTGTCTTCACCTGTCTGTTCTTTCTTTTTCATCTCGAACGCGCCACGTACAGAGTAAGTCTGGCCGACCCGGCGAACTACAGGGGAAAGAGGTTAGCGAAAAAAGAACAGACGAAGCTGCACACTTCTGTCTTCGCTCGTTTATGCCGTTATTGTTACGCGCGTGCTAGCTCGGGGTTCCTTAGTCTAGAATTTGTTTCTTTTTGATGCGCAAAACAAGCTCGGTTATTGTTCGCAATGCGATATGTCTGTAAATATTTGGCAAAATGGTGCGCGGCTGTTTTCGCGACGAGAGACGGAGCGGAGGGCTCGCGCGCACCTGCTCGGACCAGTCGGCGCGAACTGTTTGTTTCCTCTGTCGGTTGCTTTCGCCGATTTTCCTGCGGGAATGTCTCCGCGTTTTTTCTGTCGCGGCTGGTCGAGCACGCCGAGCCTCCGCCGCGTTCGCAGTCGAGAGAGGCAAGCCGCGCGGTTTAAACGTTTGCTTGATTCGAGCGAATACGGCGCGTATTCGACGAGTAGAGATTAGACATGGTGGTAAGAATTTACTTTGTCCGTTGTACCACTCTGTATATTTGCCAGTCTGTATTTGTATCTGTTTTTATTTTTCGACTTCTTTTTTTTCTGTCTTCTTTGTCGTCGCTAACCACGGGTCGTGCATCAGTAGTTTGCGATTGTTCGGCGCGGACGTGCCGCAGTAGTACAGCCGCGCTATAGTCAGACGTTCGCTTGTATTGTCCCGTACATTTCGTTGTCAACGCGCGATTTATCGATAGTTTAATAATATAGTAATTTTTGTAAATGTTCTTTGCAAAGTGGGCAAGCTAACGGTGTTGTTGATTCGAAGATAAATTATTTTTTTATTCAGTATTTTTATTTAAATGAAAATTAAAATTTAGTCTTGTCGACTCGAAATGTTTCTATCGCATCTTCTGATATATTGTTTCAACGATCGT
This sequence comes from Augochlora pura, assembly GCF_028453695.1. Taxonomy (NCBI): domain Eukaryota; kingdom Metazoa; phylum Arthropoda; class Insecta; order Hymenoptera; family Halictidae; genus Augochlora; species Augochlora pura. The sequence goes on from NC_135781.1 coordinate 3,701,856, forward strand.
GTTAACAGTGCGTTCGGGGTGTGTCTACTGCGACGCGTCCAACGTCCGACGTGTCGATAAAAGTCATTCATGTATGCTCGATATGTAATCCGTGGACGATCGTCCATGTACCTGTAAATATCTCGTGCTGGCCATTGTACTCGCGGACAGAGTTTTCTTCTATGTTTTGTTCTTAATTCGGATCGGTGTTCCTGTGAATAATCCTAATCGGTTCATGTTCATAGTTTGTAGAGACTCGCCGCGGTGACCGAGAAAACGAGAACGATGACCATGTCATCCGTCGGTGGTAACACTAATCGTTTTGACTCATCCAGAAACACCTG